>NW_026252409.1:0-127385 GCF_025094135.1 Mucor mucedo | reverse complement strand
GATCATTATTAGATTTGGATAATGGTGGAACCAGATCGTCGATAATTCATCAGGTCCGCTATCTTTTAACAAAAAAAAAAAAATTGATAAAGAATCTACAGATAATGTCCTTTGACCAATGTGATAGCTATTCTTATCATACAATTATTTAGTATAAATACCATTGATTTTTTTTTTTCATTATGAATTGATATTTTTTATAATAAAAGATTTATTAAAGTATTCTTATTGTTTCTTTTTTAACAAATCAAACCAACCCTTGATTTATTACACCCTGGATGAGAACTTTCTATAAAAAACAAAAGAGAATTCTAAAAAAGAATCCCCTTGGCAACTTCAACAACTATTTAAATTTAAAAAATAACATATAAAACTAGTTCTTTTTTTTTTTTCATCATAAAAGACACATTTAACTACGGCAAAAGCTATCGGTAATCTCAACATTTAAAAAAAAAAAAAAAAAAAAAAAAAGAGTCATTTGACGTGTGATAAAAACCAGTGACAATGTCTGAAATAGTTGCCTGCGCACCTCTGTTTGTATAATTAACAAGCATAATGATCAAACATGTATCAGGGACTTTACATTATCATCAGTCATTACTGGTGCGATGTTAAGTCTCCATATAAAACAGAGGAAAACTTTTTTTTCCTGTTGCCCAAGATAATCATGACGTTTTGCAACAAGTTTATTTAAATGTAATAAAAAGAAGAATACAGGTCAGGGCGTATTCTCCATTTTACGTAAGCATGCTTTCCCTGAATGTATCGTTTCATCGAAAAACACGCGACTACGGTAGTACAAGGCGGTGTTTATGCGGGACGGGTGCAGACAAAAAAATACAACTTGACATAAACAGATGTTTCAGTGGTGAAACGAAATAAAAAAAGATGCGTAAAATGTGAGGGGGGGGGAGGTGGGGGGACGCGTCATGCCATGCAGACTAATCAATTGCAAAACTGCTACAGCCAAAAAGGAAAGAAGTGTAAGTCTCAAATAAATTATAAATTAGAATTATAGATAGGTGGATGATGTGCTTTAATGTGGGTAACTACATGGCTATTAAAGGCAAGTCAAAATGAAGGGCATCAAAAAGATAATGGAGGACAAAGAAAATCAGCAATTTAATTTAAATAACCGAAGCTTTTGTTGTTAAAAGGGTTTTTTTTTTTTAAGATTTGTGCCCTTTGTTTTACCTGTTACTCTACATTAATTAAAAAAAAATAAAAATAAAAAAAAAACCATAAATATGAAGGTCAAGACTATTTGCATTGGTGAATATCAGATATCACCGTCTATTGAATTTTGTTTATACCAGTTTCCATCACCACTTGTAACACCTCCAAGATCCTTCCAGGATTCACAGCAACAACAAGCGGAAGACTTTAATTATTTCTGCCTGGAAGATTTATTTGCTATATTTGATTTATATTTAATTAAACAAGATTTAATCAAATCATTCAAACAATACCCTGGATTCTTTTGCAAAGATGAATCATCCAACCGCTCCTTGATTCAAACACATGTTATGGCAGATATCGCCCTTAAACACAAACTATACAATTTAGCGGATCTATGTCGATTAGACGACAGGGAATTAATTTCAGGTGGTGCTATTCCTTTATTAAAGATGACAACATGTGTCAGACTAAATACAACACCCATCATTTCATACACAACAATCCGTCAAGGGCATTTCAGTGGCAATGAATGGTTTCTCGATGCTGATTTATCAAGGTAAGAAACACCCCCCCCCTTTTTTTTAAAAACTTGCACTATTCCTCCTTTAAAAAAAATTAGAGGGGAGATATTACAATTTATACAAGTGCAACATTGTAAATTAGTATTTTTCTTGTACACCATTAGAGTAACCAAAAAAAAAAAAAATTATTTATTTATAATAGACTTGAACGCCTGTCATCCAATATATCATCTTCTTCTACTTTAATGTCTATTCAAGAAGACCCCTTGATTAAATTACCAAAGCCTTCTTCTCTCTTGTTAAAACGTCTGGCACCTAAACATGGTCACAAAAAAAACCTAACCATCTTGACACCTTCTTACAATGAAGATGCCGTGCATGGCATTCAATCGGCACCCTTAAGAAGAATCTCTATTTCAGCCAACACGACAACGACTACTAAAAAAATCCTGAAAAGGTCACCGCCCACCCACAACAACAACAACAACAACAAAAAGTCTCGATTCACCAACGTACCCGCAACAGCCTCAGCCGTGTCAGCACCATGGCCACAAACGTCAGCGCAAGGCCGATTTCCTAGTCCACCCATTGTGCCTAGCCAGCAGCCTGCATGGGGTCAATACCGATCTCAGCCTAAGGTACCATGCACACCTAATAAGACACAAAAACAAAAGTTTCTGCAGCCATTTGAATACTTGTATGACCATATTGAACAAACGCGTGTTCTGAAGACCACATTGGATGATCAAATCCGACGCTCCTCTTCCTTGATGCAGACACTGCAATCCTCAGGTACAATGGTTGAATCGCTGGTACGACGACAAGTACGTGATATGGTGGATGATACGTTTGAAACTAAATTACGAGAATGTACAGACCGTATTGCGCGACTCGAACAACGCCTCACTAATAATATACCCTTGTCACCTGCTATTTCTCCTATCAAGGAGCAACCGCTGGATTTAATGACTCAACTCATGAATAGAATAGATCAATTAGAGTCAAAATTAGATAAATAAGGCATTCTTTTTTTTTTTTTTTGCTTTTTACAGTGTGTTCATACCAAAATAAAAAAAATAAAAAAATTTGCATTACCCACGTTACCTAAAACCTTATTAAGACCCAACCACTTGTTTCCCCATATTTATAAATACATGTATATGTACGCCCGTTTACAAGTCATTCATAAATGAAGTGGCGTCAAGTTTTTTTTTTTTTTTATGCCAGTGCAATTACCATTTGTTTTTATATTTGTGGCGAAATTTTTACTGTCTGTCTGTCTCTTTCTGACAGCAACAGTAAAAAAAAAACAATATATGCTCTAAACCCTCCTTCCACGTTACTCAAGTCTCCATTTGGGAAATTTGAATTTATTTTGTTTTTATTTATAGATTTATCATGCTTGATTGGCTACAAGTTTAAATTTAATCAAAGAATCCACTATTGTCTTCATCATATTCCTCCTATTTTTATAAAAAGAAAGCATTTTTAGTTTAAAGTTTTATTTATTCTAAAATGTATACACTTACATAGGTAGTATGTCCTTGATTATCTGTGTTTGTAACTATAAAAAAAAAAGTCAGGATTTGCATCAGTCTCATGTATCATAAAAAAAAAAACAAAATATATTTGTATTACCTTCCACATCGTTATCAAAGAAACCATCCTTTCTCTCAATCACTTGTTGACTTCCATCAGCATCTTTTTTTTTTAGTGGCGGAAAAAAAAAAAGAGTCAGTTCAATATTACCGTGCACTCTTTTTCCAATGTAGAAAAATCACTTACAGGTGGTTGTTTCAACTTGGGTATCGGCTTGCCACCAATGATTATTTTCAGTCACGACACTGGTACTGGTGACCTGGTCCGCACCACCATTGTAATCATTTTGAGGCTCGTAATTACCGTATCCTCCACTATAATTGTTACCATAATCCATGGGAGGTTGTTCCATAGGTGCTGGTGGGGGAGGGGGTTGACTGTATCCTCCTCCATTATAGCCAGAGTCTACATAAAAAACCCAACATATCTTTAGCTCTTTTTCCCTTCTCTTCCTATGTATTCCATTTCACTTACGGTCTTGTTGTTGTTGTTCTTGCTCTAAACGATCAATACGGTCACTTTGCTCTTGTTCGTGATTCATAATACTTCCCACGGCAAGTCCACCAGCAACACCAAGTGCCGCTGCACCGGCCATCTTCATACCAGATGACATACCGGGCTTATTTTGAGGTACGGTAGGAGGTGCACCGTAAGGTGATTGTTGAGGAGGTGCGCCGTAAGGTGATTGTGCGGTGGGAGGAGCACCGTAAGGTGATGGAGCACCATAAGGTGGACGTGCAGCAGCAGGAGCACCGCCATAACTTTGGTTTTGTTGAGGAGGAGGAGGGTATTGTTGTCCTCTTTGTTGTTCATGACCATAGGCTTGTTGTGGGGCGCCATAAGGAGATCCATGTTGTTGAGGGGGGGCACCGTAAGGTTGTTGAGGTGGGGCGCCATATGGAGATCCATGTTGTTGAGGTGGTGCACCATAAGGTGATTGTTGTTGTTGAGGAGGGGCGCCGTAAGGTTGTTGTTGTTGAGGAGGGGCGCCGTATGGAGATCCATGTTGTTGAGGGGGAGTGCCATATTGTTGAGGTGGGGCTCCATAAGGTTGTTGTTGTTGAGGTGGGGCTCCGTAAGGTTGTTGTTGAGGTTGGGGAGGATAGGCGTTGCCGTAAGGTTGTTGGGGTGCTTGATAAGGACTACCGCCATAAGCTTGTGGTTGGGGAGGGTATTGGGCACTTCTATCGTGAGGTGCGGGTGGCGTGGCAGGGTATCCGCCACCACCGCCGCTGGGATAACCGGCAGGAGGTGCTTGAGGAGGAGGAGGTGTGTTATAAGCACCGGTAAAAGCAGGTCTTTCCCAATGCGTGGATTTGGTATTGTGGTTAATGTAATATCTATAAGATCTTTAGTAAAAAAAAAGTATATATGAAACCTAGTTGAAATACGTACGGTCTGCCTTCAGGGGTAAACTTTTCTTCCCAGCCTAATTATAAAATAAAATATAACCGTAAGATGATGAGCGGAAGATTAAATAAAAAAACCAATAGAAAAATAAACTAACCTTGAGGTAATGGTGCAGACATCTTTTTTTAAAAAAAAACTATAGATGAAAAAAAGAGAAAAAAAAGGAAGAAACAAAAAAAGATTGAATTTTATATTTTCGAATTAAAGTTTTTACCGTCGTTTCGGACTCATAAAAAAAAACCCTCAGCTTTTGAAATTCCTTTTATCCTCATTTGTGCCTCTTTGATTTTCACAGTAAAGAACAAGCTTTAAAAAAAGTTAGGAGAAAGATCTTCAAAGCTCAGGTTCCGTATTCGAATAGGGCAATTTTTCATATCTCAATTGGACGGCCTTATTGTCGTAAAAAAAAAAAAAAAATGTAGCCTTTATCTAGGATCCAAGAAGAAAATCCTTAAAGGTGGTTTGATAACTACAGTCTTTGTGTAATTAATAATCTTTTGGGTATTATATTATTATAAATCATCACCTCATTTTAATTGGTTGTTTACCTCTCGAGACACACTTTCATTCTTCATCTCTCAGGAACACAAAAGCTTCTAAGAAAGTAGCTCTCATGAGGTGCATTTCATTGAACCTTTTTTTCATAGTTTAGCATTTCATCAAGATTGGACAAGTGTAATTGCGCGTATAGCATGCTCTTCTTGGTTTACCCTGCAAAATATTAGCAGATGCTTGCTGCCAATGAGGCCAGAAAAAAAAAGTCAAATGTTTCTTCTGCAAAGTGATACAAGCAGACGACCAACCAATCGAAAACCATGCCTTGTATCAACCCAATGCATATATACTTTAAGCGTAACGGATTGGCCTCATATGAGACTGGATTAGTTTCAAGGGCATGCAGTAGTAGACCAAAATATAATTGCAGACAAAATGCACAAAGCCTCTCTTTTTCTAGTGGTTTAGATGACGTGAATGTCGCTAACTCAGACTACAACAGAAACCATACAATGAAATCCCCGGGGAAGATCAAAATGAGTCAATCGTATTCCATGATTTATCATCGAGCGCAGTCAGCATTAAAATAATGTGTGTATCTGAGACATCCCCAAGCACTCACAATGTCTTTTTTAAAGGGCGATTCTACTATATAGCTTGACAGCTTGAATTCTCCAAACAGTCAATAAAAACTGCCCATTAAAAAAAATAAGACAAGTTTGTTCAATAAGAAAATAAAACTCGCTCTTTTATTAAAGAGGATTCCTTTTTCGGCATTAGTCTTATTGTACAGTCTTTCCGCCGTCAATTGGTCGCTTTTTAAATTTCAATTGGACATAGTCGATATTTTGAGCCTCAATTGGTCAGTATTTTGAGTCTCGGTTTGTCACTTTTTTCGAAACCAATTGGTCATTCAACTTGCTTTCACTTCACAGAATCCAGTAGAACAAGAGATTCGTATTTGAGTGATAATGCAACTGCCACCATCAGGATGTTTATCGTTTGAGAACCCCGTTGCTCTATTTAGCCTAGTTACAAGAAAGCTGTTAGCGTATATATTTTTTTGGCTTGGTGATTACCTACCACCTGTACATCGGTTTCTTTTGCAGATCATGAAATATTAGACTGAGGACTATATCAAGATAGTCGGTTTTTAATTCGAATACTTTGACCTCTTCGTATATAAGAATATTTTCAGGCAGTTTGTTTATACTATGCATTACATGTTAAACTTTCCAACAAAAATATTTTACATATTATTTTAAGTCAGTATATCAATTATCTTGGAATTCAATAAGTCGGCGGCTTCGTATAAATTATGTAATTTTACTTTAGATATTGGTAAAAGTAGATTTAATATAATATTATTGTATCCACAACTATACAAAATACTACCTTGGCAAGTGGCTTCTGGTAGCTACATAAATGTCGAAACAAAGAACCCATTGTAATGGCACAAATGACTTAAATCACAATGCACAGATAAGAATCAGGTAAGAAATACCAGACCAAATATAGATGTATTTGCAGCGATGATGATTTTTTTTATTAACAGAGCAGTACAATGCGAAGTGAAACTACATAGACAGTTTTTTGAGATAACAAGGAGTTATTACCAATGTATATATTTCTGTTATGGGTAGTTTACTTTGGCGGGGGGAGATAAGTTGATGATGTTGTTGAAGGGGGTAATCATGTTTGAACGGGATATGGATTAGGGCTGTTAGGTACGCTCATAGGGCCATGCTCTGCTACAATACTTGTATGCTTTCCTTCATTTAAGCGAATGATCGTTGGATTTATGATACTGGAAAGGTTTTGTGGCCTCTGGCCCTTTGATCATAAAATGGTCTTATGTTCTTGTCTCGCGTTAAGAAAATTCGAGCGAACTTAGACTGGAACACAATCAAAGCTCGTACTCAGTTCCTTCGGCACTTATAAAGTTTCCTCGCAAGCAATCTATATTCTCAATAATATGGCTTAGTACAGTCTTTCTCTAGTTAAATCATGCCTTTGGGCTATCCAACTTACAGCAAGTGTTTTAAAGAAGCAGATAAACGGAAGAATTGTAATATCTTTTTCAGAAAAACTGATAGGAACATCCACCCTCTGCTCTTTGATCATGATATAGATGCCGGGTGCCTGTGTTGACATTGACCAATGTCTGATGGCAGTGCCTTTGCAAAATAAGAATACAGTTAATAACTCCAAATGCACTTAGACATAGTATTTTACGAGTCACTTACCATGGGCATGCAGGAAATGGATTTTCAATTTTGCGAAAGTGTTGATTGAGGCTGTTTCGCATAACTGAGCCACTGTTCGTATCATTGCCAACATCCCAAACATGGCTTTATGATGGTCAAAGCTTATTTTACCAGCCTCATTTTTGCCATAGCCAGACGACACTTCGGTCAAAAGGATTTCAATTGCAGAGAAATTATTGACTATGAGCGTCCCATCAGCATTATATTTATATCGGCCATCATTCATTCCGTTCTTTTTTAGTTGTATGGTCATGGAGTTGAGTTCAATTTCTCCTGGAAAGAAGGTAATGTCGTGGTTGACATTGCGTAAATATTTGGTAGTAGCCATCATACACCTATCAAATAGATAAGACCGGTAGCAAAATTCAGACTTTTGAAGTACTTCGAGGCCACAATTGTCATATATGTAGTCGTTTCTAAAAAAAAAAAAAAAAAGTATTGCAATTGAGTATATCTCCAAGTCTTTACTACTTTCACTTACAAAGTGCGACAAATATCGACAATCAGTTTTTTTTTCTGCAATAAAGACTAGATCATCGAGCACAATACAGTTCAGTAGTTCAATACAGCTTTGCTTTTCAGTGTTGGATTCCTGTAAAATTAAAAAATTTAAATGTTCTTATTCCTAACTCCATCGCTGATAACGACATACCGCATCGAATACAGCGTTGGACATCTCGGCAAGACATGGGTTTATATCCTGCATCGTGACTAATGGTAATTTCTGGTTTAGCTTGTCATATAGTTCAGAAGGTAGACAGCTTCTCCGTTGAACTAGCTTTCCACACCAAATCACTCTATGCCTTTCGGGGCTAAATATAATAAAAAGTAAGAGCACGTAATTGTTGCCATATAGTACTCTTTTTACCTCAGTTGCATAAAACAATTCATATTTTCCTGGTCGTCAAGAAATTGCTTCCATTCTTCCCAAATACTGTTCTTTTTATCATCACCGCTGTCATTATGGCCATAGTCATCATATTGATCGCTAGTTTGATTGTCATCAATCACAGTAAACATCTTCCTTCTACTTGCTCTAGTATGGCGACTTGGACCTCCTTCGCAATCGTTACCATCCATTGGCCGTTTCCTAGCATTTTCCTTTTCTTCTTCATTGGACACTTATTCAGCCATAACACTTTTTAATCGAGTCTACAGATTCATTGTTTGGTATAAAAATGAGTATTTGCGTTCAATTTCACCAAGTGCAAGAATGCAAAACATTCATATTACCTTTTGAACACCGTACTTCAGCGTCTCTTGGGTCATTTGGGTGGCGTAGTTGACAAAAAACGCATTAAATGTTTTTTTTTCCTCTTGAATTCTGTAAGGACTGGTTAACGACGGAAATGTCTCGACCTCCGTATTTTTTTCAAACGTATTTTTTTATACCACTTACAGGAATTCTGGCCAGAACACCAGCAGGCCAGTATCATTAAGACTATTTAGAGTCCAATCACAGCTATTCACAGTACGTGAGTTCCAAAAAACTCAAGAACCCTGCCTAAGAGGTCGCAAAGACTAGCTGCAGCCGCAATATCACAATATATCTTTTTCAATTTAGCTTCTTTTCAAAGAAACAAGAGTCATTACTAACTAGCCTTTTTACGTGATCGGCTACTTTCATACGAAATAAGAAGTATGTTAAAGGAAAAGAAAAGGATAAGAATAAAGTGTGTGAGCCAGCTTTATTTATAGGCTGATAAACAAGAGCTTATGTCAGAATGATTTGATTGATTGTTTCATCATTTATAATGCTTGGGCCTTTACTTAAAATAGAAACATATGTAAAAAAACCCCTAGCAAATCAAAACTTGGTAATTGTCTATCTGCGTTCCAGTAGTAGCTTGTAATGAAAGTGAAGCAGATTTTATGGAAAACAGAGATCGATCATCCTATGAAGTTTAGATGATATGGCATGTCAATTGACGGACGTGTAGACCATCACGAGATTCTAAAAAATACGTTTGAAAAAAATACGGAGTTTTAGACATTTCCCAAAGGAACGCGACAGCAAAAATGGTAGCCGTTGTCAAGAGAGGTCTACCACACGGAACTAACTCGACTCACTTTGTGCTTTCTGTTGAAGAGATATCAGTTCTGCAGAATAATCTTGGACTACATAATGTACTGAAAATGGCTATGGTTTTAGCGATAGCTTTAAGAAATTTTAATTAAACTCATATCAGGAAGCAAGATCCTCTGGTTTATTTATTAACGCCGCTATTCATGAGTTATTGTAAGTAGGCTCTATACATATCATTCATTAGTACGGATTCTAAGTAATATCATCAATTTAGATCATTATATCACACAGTATTGTTGCTAAAAGACCAACATGACGAAGCAATGTCAAATGTAATCGGACTCAATAATATTCAAGAGTTTCACACGGGACTCTTATTATAAAAATGGAGAAGAATTTATTTATTGAATTGATCAACATCTTCAGAGTGAGTGTCTCATAATCACATCTAACTTACTCCCACAGCTTACATTCTTTTTTTTTTAGAGTGTAAATGAAAAGTCTGACCGTAAACCACTTAAAGTAAAATTACATAATTTATACGAAGCCGCCGACCCATTCGATTCCAAAATAATTGATATACTGATAAAGCTGTAAATACTTAAAATGATATATAAAATATTTTTGTTGGAAAGTTTAACATGTAATGCATAGTATAAACAAATTGTTTGAAAATATTCTTATATACGAAGAGGTCAAAGTATTCGAATTGAAGACCGACTATCTTGATATAGTCCTCAGTCCAATATCTCATGATCTGCAAAAGAAACCGATGTACAGGTGGTAGGTAATCCCAAGCCAAAAAATACATACGCTAACAGCTTTCCCGTAACTAGGCTAAATAGAGCAACGGGGTTCTCAAACGATAAACATCCCGATGGTGGCAGTTGCATTATCACTCGAATACGAATCTCTTGTTCTACTGGATTCTGTGAAGTGAAAGCAAGTTGAATGACCAATTGGTTTCGAAAAAGGTGACCAACTGAGACTCAAAATACTGACCAATTGAGGCTCAAAATATCGAGTTACGAAAGTGTCCAATTGAAGTTTAAAAGCAACCAAGTTTTTCAAAAAAAAAAAAATAAAAAAAAAAGCGACCAATTGACGGCGGAAAGACTGTATTATATATGAATGTAAACAAAGAAGGGATGGGGGTGTGGAGGGGAGGGAGACACTTTGGTATTTCATTAATCATTGTGCAAAAAGTTTATACTCAGTTGCTGCCTTTAAAGCTGATATTTGATTTTTGAGTTCACTGATATCCGACTCGGAAGATTTCTTGAAGCCGTTGCTGTTTCTAGAAGACACTCTTAATCGAGAGACATCATCACGCTGATGAATTAATTCTTCTTTGAGACGCATCAACTCTTTATCTTGTGACTTGATCCTGTTAAGAGAGTTTACATATTCCGTCTGAAGGGTATCACGTTGTGTACGTAAGGTGGACCAATGGTCGGTTGTAGTCTGTAGAGGTTTTCCAACCACTCCCTCGAGGTCCTTTGCCTTTTGATCCATTCTGTCATACTTTTGAATCCAAGAGCGAACCTGGTTCTCCAATTCAACAGCCTTCAGCTTGAGACGTGATTTCTCTTCTCGTTGTTGTGTCAAGTTTTCAATCAAGTCGACTACGCGTGATTCTAATTTATATGACGCTTCCTTCAAATGACTGACAGATCGGGCTTCAGCTCGAAGTACAACTAACTGGCGTCGAGCATGTCGACGTCGCACGCACGTTTGGATAGAAATAATATACTTTCGTGTAGCCTGGTATTTTTTACGGGCGATCCATCCTCTAGTCATCTTTTGAATAAGAACCGCTGCATGCGTCTTCTTTAGCTCCGCATGTCTCTTTCTAGCAATGGCTCCACGAAGCACTAAAACATGACATTGAATTAGTGACATCCTCTTAACCCTTTTACAAAACAGCTTTTTCAGCTTTTACCTGCTTGTGTTTGAATGATAAATGCACGTGTCTTTAAATACTTCTTTCGGGCAATGTATCTTCTCCAGTTCTTTTGGATGACAACCGCAGCTCTTTCCTTGCGCAATAAATCCATTTCACGCTTAGCCACTCTTTGTCTTGCAATGGCTTGCAACAGGGTAGCCATCTTTTGGATACGCAAGTAGCGAAGACGAGCAAGGAAACGACGCACGTTCTTTTGGATCAAGACAGCACAATGGCTCAGACGATCAGATCTTAATTTCTCCATGTAAGCAAGCTGGCCTGCACGGAAAAAGATCTTGGTCAGACCCACTTGGTACTTATCGGTATCCTTGATGTTGGTGTTTAAAATTTCAGAACAGATGGTCTTGGTATCAGGCATCTTCTTGGGATCCCAAAGGGCAAATGGAATCAAGGCGTGATAACGTTCTGAGAAATCTTGGAAGGTCCAACGTGTAGGATAACCTGCACAACTGATACGAATTGTCTCTAGCACACCACAGGCTCGAAGCTGAGAAAGAACAATGTTGGATTGGAAGACCCAGGCTACCTTGGCTTCGTTAGGTTTAATACAACGGATATAATGAACATTGGTTTCGCCAATTGTATCCATCAAATTAATTAATGACAACTACAAGAGAGATTGAAAGAAAAGTTAGCCCCAAATACTTTACTTTCCTTTTTTTTGTGTGAATTTACTAACCTTGAAAATGGAACCTAAGGTAGCTTTCTTTGCTTGATTCATTGCTTTTTTAGGTGTCTGCTCCACTACGGGAGTGGCGGGTGTAGCCAATTGAATCATTTCTGCCAAGAAAGTGGATTTGGAAGCTTGAAGTAAGCTCAAAAGTTCATCGGGGACGGTATCCTTGTTCTTATCCATGAAACCCTCTGCTTCATATTGGACATCATGAGCATAATGTGCAACCACAAAAGCGTCGTTTGAAAATCTGGGTTTTTTAAAGTAATCTTGATATTGAGGTGTAGCATTGAAATTTTGATAGAGCTTATTACAGAAACCTTGATCTGAACCAGAAGGTAAACGAGATTCTTCATCCAAGAGTGAAAGAATACCCATCTTGGCTTCAATCATTTCAATACACTTTTGGTTATCACTGAACGAAATAAATTTCCAATCGATTTGCTCTCGAATATACTCCTCTTGCTCTAATTTAAATACATGTTGATTGAACTACAACCCAGAGAAAGATCAGCTACTTTTTTTTTTCTGTCCAAATAAAACTTACTTGTTGTTGGAGCTTTTCGTTGGCATAATTAATACAGAATTGTTCAAAAGAGTTCTTCTTGAAATGCTCAAAACCGTAGATATCAAGCACACCAATAAAGTTGACAACTGAATCAATATCGGGACAAGACAGACTCTCGTTGATGACACTCACAAGCCAATCAAACAAATTGGCATAAATGTACTTGGCCACTGAATCACGCACAACTTGAGCTTGGGTAGGAGATAAATTGGTCACGATTTTTTCTGATCGAGTCACGATTTGTTTTCTAACAATCCATTTTCTGAACTCGGAATTATCCAAGCCTAATAACTCTGTAGCCTTGACCAAGGAAGGTTCGCTATCTGCTAAAGTAGCATCGTTTTTACCGCCAATATCAATGTTACCTAAATGTAAAAGAGCGGCCAAAAGACGGAAGATAGCCGACTGTGTTTCTTCGTGGATACCGATCGTATTTAATGCGGTACGTGTATCTGCAAATTCCTGTGCGTCGTCAACGGAGGGAATGACACCAGTACCACTTTGGTTCAAGAAATGAAATTCGGACCATTCCTTAAGGGCCAACTCCTTTTTCTCGCTCTGACTGGCACCTGCACACAACTATAAAAGACTCTTTTTTTTTAGGAGACGGTCCCCACCCCCCAAACATGTAGTTATTTTTTTTTTTTTACCTGGTAAAAGATGTGATAATTTCTTTCAGTTTCGGGTTGGAAGATGAGACGAGATCTTTCCAACAAGTAAGTCTTGATTCTGGCTCCAACAATATTACGCTGGTTGTCAAATTGGATTTCAATATATTTACCGAATCTTGAAGAGTTGTCATTTCTTGTGGTTTTTGCGTTACCGAATGCTTCCATAATAGGATTGGTGGCTGAATAACAAAAAATGAGTTTTTTCTAATTTCATATAAAAAAAACGAGATTTACCTAAAATCTGTTCTTCTACTTCTGTCATGGATTCGCCCTTGGCTTCCTTTCCCGAAGCCTCTTTATCGTCTGCTGTAGCAAAATAACGCATAATGTATTTTGCACTTACTGTTTTACCAGCACCACTGTTTATATAGCCAGAGGGGTGAGTATTAGCATACACAACATACACACACATTAATAAGATGTGATCTTACCTCTCTCCTGATACAATGATTGTTTGATTTTTATTATCTCTGATCATGCATCTATAAGCGTCCTCGGAAATAGCAAATAAATGTGGTTCTAGTTCACCTCTTCTACTTCCAGAATATTTTTGAATGATCTCGGGTTCATATAAAGGTACACGGGCAAAAGGATTTGTGGCAATCAAAACAATACCGGAGTAAGTGTAAATATTCTTTTCATCATAACGAGTTTTGATGGTGTTTAACACTAGTCAAGGATAAGGGGAAGGAGGAGGAGGAGGAGGAGGGGTAAGTCAGTCTATGTGTGTATGTATGTGTATATATATATATTTCATCAAATAGGAGTAGTATTGTACCTGAAGGCTCGTTGAGATAACTGAGGTTGGTCAAATCATCCGTGTTCTCCATCTTGGGAGGGTTTCGAAGTGGTGGTAGACTAATTTTGTTTGATTCAATATCTGTTAACTTTGCCTCAAACGTGTGCACCTTTTTTATTTTTGATTATTCGACGAATACGGTTAATATCACTCTTCTTTTATATATTTTAAAATAATCCCGTATCCATACTTTTTCAGTGTTTTCATCATCCTGGAATAATATCTTTACTGTCTTGGTGTCTTGTTCTTTTGAAATAACAGAAGCTGAAACCCAACCAAGTTCCTCATCTGCAAACCAAGCCTTAATTCCTTCTGAATATACTTGAATTAAATCTAAATTGACAATAGTCATCTTGTTGAAAAAAAAGATGAGGGAAAAAACAAAAAGAGAGTTTTAAAACAAGAAACAATTATATCCCGTTTTTTTTTTTTTTTTTTTTTTTTTTTGTACCAGCAACTTACTAAACTTGGATTAGGCACGAGTCCCCCCGTTTTCTTTATCTGAGTGACAATTTGTTTGATGTTTTCAATTTAAGCTTTGTTAACAGATACATCATTTAAGTTTTAGCTTTGTACGCTGCAGAAATAGATCTTTTCAAACTTCCTTTTTTTTTCCTTTAGTTTTAACCATCATTCCCCCACACGTTGTTAAATTAAAATGTCTTTTCAGTCTATCGCCTGTCAAGTGCTACCAATTGCAATTTAAAAATCGTGTCGTTTGATCTCCGACCCGAGTCAAGCGCAAGCAAGGAGGTGGGGGGACTCAATCCCACACACACATATAAAAAAAAAATCTCCTGTATTTGCAAAAGAAATTGATCCCGATATCTATTTGTTTGGATTGAATACTTCAGTTAACTTTGACATGATAATTTGTATGTAAAAGAGAGCTAAAAAATAATTATACGTGTTACAAACACACAAAATAAATGGAACGACATGCCAGTTTTTTTATAAGGGAGTCGTTAAAACCATCTCATAAAACTCTGTCCTCCTCAGCACCCCCTTTTTATGATCTAAAGTAAATACAAATACGCTTGCAAACTGCATAAATGGATCGTCATTGATCCGCAACCCAACCCCTTAAATAGGTTGATTTTTTTATTTTTTTGACAGAAAGTTAGACAACGCTGAGTTAAAAATTCAACAAGGTTTTATTTCGCTACACCAAACCCAAGGTGCTCTTAAATTAAAATTGACCTGAAAAAAAGGGGCGGCTATTCGTATCAATCTTCATACTGTTTAACAAAATGAGATATGGGAGGTAAATAAATCTCGACGCTGTTTGCATAGGCTCTTTTCTTGGTTTCAACAAGCTCGGGTTGCTGGTCTATCTACACTGTCTCATACCACTGCTCGACGTCATCGTAGGTATGAGTCATGATCATCAACTCGTCTGCATAGTTGCTAGAAATTGTTAAAGTAAATGTCTTCAAGTAGCTAAGATTGCTTAGATAAAAAACCGTGATGTTTGCAATTAAATCGTCCTCAAGCTTTGCAAAAGGGTGTATAATTTCTTGAAAAAAGTGGCTGGTAATCGTCGAAGTAATACTAGCTCCATTCCGTGCACCCTATTCTTATTATACACATTTGCTTCCTTTATTTGGGAGCAAACAATTTTTTGATTTTGCTCAGCTCTGTCAAGTATGGTGGATAAGCAAGCACATGTAAGATTTGGAAATAGACTTCTCACAAAATCCAACGCTTCCAAAATTCTTGAATTAGGCACCACCATATCCAAATGCTTAATGATTGATCCTATGGTATACGGTAGCAGTGATGTTGTCACTTCACTTTGGTAGGACGCTTTATAAAAAAAGTTGCGATAAAAAGCAGTGTGCCTAAGCTGTAAAGACTGATGATCCATTTCAATGTTAAACTGCAAGCCGCTTTTGTTCGCTAAAGAGGCAAAGAAAACAGAAGGTTCTTCCGTTGCGGAATCGTCTAGAAGGTTAAGTTTCAATGCGCATTTCTTGAATTTTTGACAACCATCGAGAGCGGTTTTTGCAAATAGCCAAAGCAATCGATTGACTTGATCTATCTCCATTTGACTTAATTTGGTCTCTTCGTATATACTACAGATACTAACACTTGCCTTGCTGGTTAAACTAAATGAGTCAGCCAATCTCAAAAGGTTTTTTTTTTGCCTTTTCACTGACTATCCATTCATCCCATGTGTGGTTTCTTATCAAGGTAAAACTAATTTCGTTTGAGTAATCCAATGTTTTTGAAGATACTATATATTTTAATTGGGTGATGTCAAATGTGTTGGAGCGAACTGTTAGACATCTCAATCTTTTGTTGAAGGGGGTTCTTTGTTTTAATGCTTTTGGTATTCGGATATACTTTTAAAAGGAATGGTGGCACACACGCCTTCGATGTAAAGGTCAACCAAATTAGGACATAGAGCGGCCATCGACATTAAAACTATATGTTCTCTTTCTTTGTCATCATTTTGTGCTTGTTCATTTTTAAAAATAGTCGTATAACACAAACTTGTAAATTTTGAGAGCCTATCGAGATTTCGTTGCTGAGGAGACACATTTATATGATTAATACTTTCACGAAAACGATAGCACCCTTCGAAATTTAAAATCACGTGATGGTCTACACGTCGATTAACATGCCATATCATCTAAACTTCATAGGATGATCGATTTCTGTTTTCCATAAAATCTGCTTCACTTTTATTACAAGCTACTAATGGAACGCAGATAGACAATTACCAAGTTTTGATTTTCAACGGGGTTTTTGCATATGTTTCTATTTTAAGTAAAGGCCCAAACATTATAAATGATGAAACAATCAATCAAATCATTCTGACATAAGCCCTTGTTTATCAGCCTATAAATAAAGCTGGTTCACACACTTTATTCTTATCCTTTTCTTTTCCTTTAACATACTTCTTTTATCATATGAAAGTAACCGATCACGTAAAAAGGTTAGTTAGTAATGACGCTTGTTTCTTTGAAAAGAAGCTAAATTGAAAAAGATATATTGTGATATTGCGGCTGCAGCTAGTCTTTGCTATAGGAGGGCGACCTCTTAGGCAGGGTTCTTGAGTTTTTTGGAACTCACGTACTGTGAATAACAGTGGTTTGCACTGTGAATGGTTGTGTTTATACTGGCCTGCTGGTCTTAGCCAGAATTTCTGTAAGTGGTGTAAAAAAAAATACTTTTGAAAAAAATACGGATGTCTAGACATTTCCCTTTTCCTTAATTGTCAATAACACGAAATCATGCTATATGCATTATTTTTAGCGAAGACTTTACAGATGAAAACTCTGAAAAACTAAAAGGCGACCTTGAAAAACTTTGTGGGTTGGAGATTTGCTACACCGATGATCCCTATATGCCCATGCTCCAAACCAAGCTAAAAGTAAATGGCTTTCCCTCCTACTACCATCGATACAAAGATGACCTCTCAAAACCAACCAACCTTCCAGAATAGATTATTATAAGTAAGTGATAAAGAAAAGTGTTTACTACGTATTAATTTAACGACTTTACTAGCTAACCAGAGACAACTTATCCAATACCTGAACAACGTATATCGATCTGGTCAACCGGTGGATAGTGACATGTACGAACAAAAGCAAATAGAGAGTTTAGGGGACTCAGATTTTCATTACGTGTTACACTACAGCATTCACAGTGACCTTTATCACTGTCCTAATAGGTACAGGCTAGCAGAAGGCCAATAACATTAATCAAAAAATTGGTCTTTAAAACATGTGATATTGACACAGAAGCGGTTGGCTTATTTCAAGGACAGATTAGTGAAAGCGTTTACACTAACAGTGGATTTTAATTAGACAGTCAGATTCCCCTTGTCCGTACCAGTTCTAAGTTGGTTGTTAAACGTAAACTGGGCTCCTCCGGTTAACGAAGCATCCTAGGCGAAAAGCAGCAACCCGTAAAGGCCACTACAAGATACCTGAGACATTCCCATACCAACGGTCCATATCTACCCAACCCTTAGAGTCAATCCTTACCCCGAAGTTACAAAATGGTGGGAGAAAACACTAATACAGTGTAAATTAATTCCCTAAAGTCTCTAATATATCAAAGAAACAGATTTACTCAGAAACTGTTGTAATTACCGATCTATTTGACGAGAAATCATCAAGATCATTTTCTACATGGTGCGGCACGGCCAAGTTAGATCTAATGCTTGCTGACCAAACCCGTAAAGTTCAAAAAAACGATACCTCCAAGACAAATATAAGATACCGCTCCCTTTGGGTCCTAAAAAGCATACATCGAGGTATATTATACTAGCTTATTAAACTGATATTTTCATACCTTTGATTTTCATGTTTTTTTCTTTTTTACTATAGAATCAATAGCTAGACAAACACTAAATGTTAGAGCAACACATCAAGCCAGATTACACGAACTCATAAGCGAGGGATGTAAAATTATAGGTTATGTAACGAAATCGCCTGGAAAGGAATCAATCACGACAAGACTCCATCTTTTGGAAAGTGGACAAGTTGATGAAAGCTTATTCCGTGGACATGGTGTTTGGTCCACACAGCTCTGTTGAGGATATCATAGATATAATAATAAAGTTAATTGTCACATCACATTAAGGATGGATAATAAATATAAAAGTTAATCATGAATCACACATTACCCCGCTTGTCCTCATCCTACCGTTGAAGTCTGTACACAGGGTACATCTCTGTGGCGAGTAAATGTTTATTCTGCAAAAAGCAATACAATCGAATGGGCCTGGACTATAGAATATTAATAGATCCTGAGCACAAATATTACTCTTGTCATTTGATGTTATAACTGTTGATCCCTCTGACTAATATTTATATACTCAGTATGGAAGGGCTAAATTTAAAGACATGTTGATTATTTACTATCAACAGATTATTACATCATGATCCAATAAGGCGCTTAATAATCTCTCTAGAACTATCCCAGTTCTTTATATAAATATCCATAGTTTTTCTCAAAGACCAGGAATACATTTTTGAATACATTTTTATAACACGTTTTTTAAATATATTTTTTTCGTCTATAATAAAGTGGTATCCAAGTTCTAACAGTATCACTTTTGGTTTATTTTTAATTTTGTTCTCCATGCAAAACAGTAGCAAAACTCTCGAAAAGTATGTGTTGGGCTACTGCAGAGAAAACGGTTACCCTGTATTGTTGGGTCGTTCTTGTTACTGCCTCGGCAGAGCTCTTGAGTCTTTGGAATATATGTAAATCTAAGTAAACATACATATACATATTTAAATTAACAGCTATTTGCAGACATTTCTATTAAAGGTAAAGGCTGAAACATTATGTGATTAAATAATCAATTATATCATCCTGACATAAACCAGTTCTTGTTTATCAGTTTATAAATTAAACTCGTTCATGCGCTTTTCTCTTCCTTTCTCTTTCATCTTCTTATTAAAAATACTTATTCGTGTTTAAGTTATGGTTTTTTTTTTTTTTTTGGCCAACAAACAGTTAGACAACTTGGATGTTTACAACATGTACCAGGCGCAAGACGTGTTTCTCTTGGCGGATGCATAGTTGAAGGTAACACCTGAGACGGTCAAGAAATTCTGGAGGTATATGAATATCCTGGAGTTTAAAGAAAACTCTGGGGTATTGCAATTTTTAGCAACTGCTCGTTATCCAGTTACGATTGTGGCAATCGACTTCGCTGGTCTAACAACATATAAAGCTAACTTGGTCCAATTTCTTCGGTAATGCAGAAATATGCTTAAATTATCATGTCCTCTAATGCAATTGTTATAGTGACCATAAGAGTGTAAAGAATATAGTAATCGACAAGATTGAATCACACAACCAGGTGTATTATTTTACTAGGGATCAGATTCTTTCAGATGAAACCGTACTACAGCTTTTCTATTGTCGCTCTACTCCAGTACGAAGATCTCCAATGTCATGACTTGCTGTTATTATTAATTACTATGAAGATCATATTCATAAAAATAAAAAAATATAGCAGAGAATGCAATTAAATTTTTACAAAATAATTAACGATTTCATGGAAAATGTGCTATATTCACACTTTCTGATCTGTCGATTGACATTGATTATGTAGACATAAAAAGTTTAAAATAGTTATTTTTGCTATCTCAGTTAAAAATCTTGACATGATAGCGTTTACTTTATTACAGTTCGCAGAATAGCCATTTTAAAGTGCCGTTTCGCTCAATGCAGACGACTTTAAGTTCTAGTTACTGACTCGCTATTAATTAACATAGTCTTTAAAATCAAAAAAAAAAAAAAAAAAAAAAAAAAAATTGATGAGCTTCATGACAGACGTAATAGTAATACTTAATCTATATTGTAAGATTTTATTTCAATTACAGCTAAAAAAGCTAATGCAAAAGTTGAAGTTGTATGGGCTTACGCCCATTTTTGATTCATTGACTGGAGTTTGTTCTTAAAAACAAGATTTTTAAAGGGGTAATGTATATTCGTGCCATTTGTCACGATGGGTTCTTGTGATATTCTGATGAGTTGGTTTGTATCCTTATTAGCGACATCAACATTGGTAGATTCGGGTCATTTGTATGGCAAATCTCTAAAACTTTCATGGCTTCAAATTTTTTAGACAAACTTTTTGCTATATTCCTGGCAAAAAAATGCAGAGGGTCGTGTCCCTTGTTATTTTGCCTATACAAATGTGTGCATCCATGACAATTTATAAGAATTCAAGAGAAAATAAATTCTAAAAGCCATACCCAATGATTTTAAGAAAAGGTTGGTCCAGGTTGGTCTTATGTTGCTTAAGCAGTTGAAAAAATAAAAATCAAGCACTAAAAGCACTAACTAAAAAAAGCTTCAAGTATTAATAAAATAAAAATCGTGCACAACGTTATTACGTGTACTTCACTTTTATTTTCCTAAAAATTCTAAGTTACTTTCAGATGGCCACAATTTATTTTGACGATGGTAGTTGAAAGACCTTTGACAATAAACTCAGAACAAAAGGAGTATCTCGTAAACCCTTATTGATCAAAAGTCAGGTAATGTTCTGGATGAGATGATGGATGGACTTATTAGTCAGTTCACGAACTTGGACATATCGAGATCTTCCTTTATAAATACGTCACCGATCACTGTGGTATGTCAGTGAAAAAAGCTCTGTTCCGACCTGCAGAGCGCAACAATGATACAAAGATAGAGGCCAGATTTCAATGGGTTACCGAACTTCTGAAGACTGATATAGATTACATGACCAATTGTGTTTTCATCGATGAGTCGGGCTTCAACATCAACATGAAACGTAGTATGGCATGGGCACCAGTGGGCGAGACTCCAATAGTGGAAATTCCTAAACGACAAATGACATCTCATACTATCATAGGGGCAATATCACCCTTGGGTGTGTAATTAACGTGCAATTGAAGGTTCCTGAAATCGTTGTTGTCTCAAATTCAAAGAAGAGAAAAGAGCCAGGTGAAGCTATAAAAAACCGGAGAAAGAGAAAGGGAAAGGTGGGACGGTAACTGGACTTTGCAGCTGAGGTCATACAAATAATGAATCAATACGAAGAGTTCAGAGGTCATAATCTGATAATGGACAACTGTCCCATTCATAACCACGTTGATATCAGAAAGTAAATTGAGTCCCATGTCTATGGATGCGTTTACCTTCCGCCTTACTCACCTGAACTTAATCCCATTGAACAATTTGGTCAGTATTGTTGAGGATATCATAGATATAATAATAAAGTTAATTGTCACATCACATTAAGGATGGATAATAAATATAAAAGTTAATCATGAATCACGCATTACCCTGCTTGTTCTCATCCTACCGTTGAAGTCTGTACACAGGGCACAACCCTGTGGCGAGTAAATATTTATTCTGCAAAAGCAATACAACAATCGAATGGGCCTGGACTATAGAATATTAATAGACTGAGCACAAATATTACTCTTGTCATTTGATGTTATAACTGTTGATCCCTCTGACTAATATTTATATACTCAGTATGGAAGGGCCAAATTTAAAGACATGTTGATTATTTACTATCACCAGATTATTACATCATGATCCAATAAGGCGCTTAATATTCTCCCTAGAACTATCCCAGTTCTTCATAGACCATCAATAGATTTTTTTATACGTTTTTTGATTATATTTTTTTGTTCATAATAAAGTGGTATCCAAGTTCTAAAAGTATCACTTTTGGTTTATTTGTAATTTTGTTCTCCATGCAAAACAAAAACTCGCTTAACAAAAAAGATAGATGGCGATTGATAGGATGAACTGTTTCAAGTGTGTAAGTATTTTCTGTGGGAACGTTTAAATCATGTTTTTTAATTGAGAACCAGACTTTAAAGTATACATCCACTGACGTGCCATATCATCCTTTTTTTTTATTTATTTACCCAAGTATGCTGGTTTACACTGACTGGCGGAATTTCAAAAGAAAAAAATATATGCATAAAAAAAAAAAAAAAGGATATTAAAAAAGAAGCCAAAAGTCTAGGCACCGTTACTGTAAGGCGAAAGAATGGACAATAGTATATGTAGCACGTAAGCTAAAACTTCTCATCTTGTGTGCTTGTTCTTTATGTGACTACCTATAATTCATTACGTGAAAGTCAACATTATTGACAGAAGAGCCTGATCAGCTTGAAGTAAGGCCGTGATTGAGTCACTAATTGCATATCCACACAAATTCGTAGGGATGATATTTTTTTTCAAAAAATCTACATCATTGTTTCTAATTGTCAGGTAAGACTCGTATCTTGAACAAGTTTTTTTTTCGCCAATCACTGCATTTGTAACACTGAAAAGATGCATAATTAACAAAAAAAACAGAGAATCAAACCAAGATCCGAAAAAAAAAAAAAAACTACCCAACTCGAGAAGGTGTGTTTGAAAACCATGCTTAATTGGCAAGTGTAGTGAGCAAGAAAAACAAAACAAAAAAAAAGGCATACGGAGAACAAGTAGGAATGAACTCATTGTTACAAAAAATAAGAATCATGATTACTACATTCCAGTTCTTAGTTGTCAAGGTTTTATTACACTCACCAACATAAAACCCTCTCAAGATCATTTTTGTAGGCCACGTAAATGTAATTGGGATTTTTTAGTGATAGCTTGTGTAATTGATGTCACTTTCAGCTGGTGGAACTTTCCACAATATTCTAGTTTGGCGAAAATAAAAATTTTACAGAGATAATTAACACGATCAGCATAGTTTCTGTAACTCCCAGAATTTCATACTTGCAGTATTTTTAGTGTAAGTCATGTTGTATACAGTGGCATGTGAAGTGTTCATTGTAAGATTTCTACTTTTTTTTTTTTTTTGGTTAAAAATCAAAGTAGTACAAATGTCTGAATTTGATCATGTAATCAAAGCTCTCACGGTAATCTTGTTGCGCGTGAGCCTGTCCGTGGTAAAAGTCTGGTTGCTACACACTACTGATTTTTCCCACTCTTTCTCCTCTTTTTTTTTTTTTTTTTATTAACATGATGTTCAGTAATAGCATTGCCGCGATGAAAGCTCACTAAGGAGTACTCTTTTGCACAAATGCCGTGTGTTTACTGGGTTGTAATGTCGAACGGTGGTGATCCCTTACTGCTATTAAATGGTCCTATGGAAAGGGAGTAGGTAATGTATGGCGTGCACGTATACCTGTCTTCAACCCTCCTGGGCTTGTATCGACTGCATTGGGTGCTTTCCAAGACATGTTGTAGTCCTGTAAGTAATCTCATTTAAAAAGAAAAAAAAACATTGAAACTCATATTTAATTTTTTATAGGTCCTCTGTCGCTCTTGTCTCTCTCTGTACCCCCACTTCCCGGTAAGTTTATAAACCCGAAACGGTGGGTCAAACAACGTCTTCCCTCTGCAAAAAAAAAAGGACTTGGATGACGCGTAAGCAGGCGGCTGACCCCCATACATGAACACGTTCTGTACAAAAAGAGGCGAACTGGTGGTTGCTTACTACATCTGTTTATGGCAAGGCCGACTGGGAGCGGCTGGTCACAGACGAACGGGTTTTGTTCTGTGGTATCGTCTATTGGTGTTATATTCCCCTTTTTTTATCTTGTAGCTAATTCTCTTCTTTATCGCCCAATCCATCTAATATTCTATAATGGTTGGAAAGAAGAGGGTTATCTACAGGATGAAAAAAGGGTATCTTAATGACAATAGAGGTTGCCACAGAATAAAATCCCTACTTTGGCTGGTTGCTCCTTTAGGCCTCGCCATAAACAGCTGTTGTAAGCCACCACCAGTTTGCCTCCTTTTGTACAGTCGTGTTCAGACATATACCCCGAAGCTGCTTGCACAAGTGTCATCTCGGTCCAAAATATAAAAAAAAGACAGGTCGACAAGACTCGCCAGGGTTATTCATTCTATCTTGCTGGGTCGTGAGGGTGAGCAAGGGTGATATGACGGGATCATCAACATGTTGAGGATTGCACTCTTTGTTAGGAGGTACAGGTCGAGGTGGGTTCCTGGCGGGCATCGTGGATGCTATGCATTATCTGCCAATCTCTTTTCATAGTAGTTGCCTACCGTAGTGGTTTGTGGTAGATACACTTTGTGATTACTCTTGGCTAGATACGCTTCCCATTCAGGAAGGAAGGGGCTTTGACAGTAGCGACTACTTGCCTGCGGTGTTCAATGCTGGATGTTGTGATCCTTTGGGCTATCCTCCTCTCTTTTTATATTGGAAAGTATTTTTATTGGCACAAGTTATTCTGATTCCATTTCGTTACTCACTCAATTCATTTAGGTCTTTCTACTACTGCTACTACTACCAAAGAAGATAAGTAATAACATAGATCTCAACATCTTGATTTTTATCCGGTGTTCTAACTTATTCAATTCTCTACAATTTTAGGAAGCTCCAGTCATACTGACATGGCTGCAGCTTATACTGTTATCATAACTGTTCAACATGATGTGATACAGAACACTTTTAGACTTCCATTTGGCTGTCTGAAGGAAATTAAGCAATGCATCATAAATAAACTTAATGTGTTCTTCTAAGTTTTACTTATAATTTAAAAATTTCTCGGCTTGCTACCTTGGAGCATGGCTCTCGTTTAAACTATAAAACCTCAACATCAATGAAAAAATAGGCCCCTTTCATATCTTTTTTTTTTTGTGGATGTATTGTGCCGTATGATTGAAAGATGTTTGCTCATATTTTGCATAGTAACGCCTTCCTGGTACTCTCTTTAATCTTGATTCGCTTTACCAGCCAGGTCACCTTTAAAAAAAATGGTTTCTGAGACAGTGGCTTATTAAACTTATTAACTTTGCACTTGCTACGATTATTTATCCTATTTTCTGTTTCGAAATTGAAAAGTTGCAGGAGCTGACGAGAGCTTGACGTGCTTGAAAATAAACTATGATCTAACGGAGGAGGAAGACAGATTTCTGAACATTCTACATGATATACTTTTGTCAATATATCAGAAGCCAAAGGACCTTTTTTGATTTCGAGTGAAGTATTGTTATTTCTGTCGATCACAAAAGTAGCCTTTTAAAATACCAGTATACATTTGTGGCTCTTGAACAAGCATCGTATATCTTTGATTTCTCCAGTCTCTGACCTCTAGTTTTTGACAGATCTAATAAACGATGCTACTGTGTCTTGAATTGTACTAGACGCGTACTAATAAAGCCTCGTGCTTGAAAACCTTTACTTGTGAGATAGGCCTTGTAGCGGAAATGCTGCTTGGCTGTACTTGCGAATGATAAATCTTATACGTCAAAATGATAAATCGCATGCAGACGACAAGAAATGCAGAAATAGTTGCATCACGAATGCGATCCAAAAACTCCTGCTTGATATCAAGAGGCAAATCTGATCTTAATAATGGAGATAATGGGCTACTACAAGTTCTCAAGGGCGGCTCTTTGTGATTATCAGTGACTTTCAAAGATGTGGTAGATGACGAAACAACGATTTGCTCACACACATACTTTCGTAACCAAATTTCTATTTTACAAAAAGATTCAACATTAATACAGTGTAGTCTTATAAAGGTGTGGCAAGTTTTTTGAAGACAAAAAAAAAAGAAAGCTTTATTTTAGAAAAGATAAAAGTTTAGAGACCTGTTCGCCAATTTCCAGTAAAAAGAAAATTGCCCAAGTGCAACTGCGTGGAAGTCAGTCTCTGTCTGCACTCACCCGTTTTTCATGCTTTAGTTGACAATTATAAAACGAACACAATCGTTGGAAAGTGGTCAAAAAAAGTATGTCACACCTTTTCGTAGATAAGGTCGCCCAACTATGAGAGGATAAACTAGGATTCACAAGAAGGTCCGTACTAGCGGTTTCACGGTGTCCTTTCGATCTCTCACTCGCCATGTCAGCTCTGTAATGTCTAGTATTTACGCGAATGTTTGTTGAAAACACCGTCTGCATCTCTGTCGCGGTACAAGAGTATGCCAAATATTCGACTCCATAAACCTACACAAACTACCTCGTACAAGCTACATGAAAAAGAAAAAAAATTAGCCTGTTGACATTAACACAACAACAGTTTTTAAAAGTATTACCGTGTAAAAAACCAGAAGATAGCCACGCCTGCCTAGAGCCTAGACGGTAGGTAGAGGTAGAGCAGGTACACCCACGAGCAAGACGTACATGCCAGAATCACCTAACAGCAGCTTTACTCGAAACTGTGCATAAGGAAAAGAAAAGAAAAAGGGCGTAGGTGGGAAAATAAACAACTTTATAAAAAACATTTTGACGTCATCAAATGGCGTAATGGATCCGGGGCAGTCATTGGATGATACATCCGCCAAAAATTCCTACACCAGATGCTGCCAAAAAAGGGCTGACAATTTGAAATGCTCAAACAGTATGCTTATCATTATATTGCTCTTGAGTCAAAGTCCAGTTTGACTACGTATTTTGTGCTACTTGTTCAAAAGCCAGCCTGAAAATTTTCAAACCCAAAACATGGCAAAATGCCCAGAAATTAGTTTTAAATGTCAAAGGCAAGCAGCAATGATTATTGACAAGGTTATTGTCAAAGACCTCTTTAAAAGCTAAACTTTGAAAAGACTGTCCCGTTGTCTCAAGTCTTCCACAGGATACGGTTTTGCATTATAAAGTAAACGGTGAAACCCAGGATATTGAAACAACGCTTTAAAGAGCAACTAATGTCAGGAACAAAGCTCCACATCCAAACCGCCCGGCAATTGCAGCTGGCTTTAACATAAAATAAATTTAGGAATCCTGACAGTTTTATATGGCGTAAAAGACAAATAAATGATACCTCTCTTTCATAAGTCTTAATACAGTTTGATAAAATGATCCATTAGTAGCCGGAAATTAAGATTGTATGTGTGGTTACTCCGCAATCTGTGAGGGATGTACTGTTGGGGATATCATAGATATAATAATAAAGTTAATTGTCCCATCACATTAAGGATGGATAATAAATATAAAAGTTAATCGTGAATCACACATTACCCCGCTTGTCCTCATCCTACCGTTGAAGTCTGTACACAGGGCACAACCCTGTGGCGAGTAAATATTTATTCTGCAAAAGCAATACAATCGAATGGGCCTGGACTATAGAATATTAATAGACTGAGCACAAATATTACTCTTGTCATTTGATGTTATAACTGTTGATCCCTCTGACTAATATTTATATACTCAGTATGGAAGGGCCAAATTTAAAGACATGTTGATTATTTACTATCACCAGATTATTACATCATGATCCAATAAGGCGCTTAATATTCTCCCTAGAACTATCCCAGTTCTTCATAGACCATCAATAGATTTTTTTTATACGTTTTTTGATTATATTTTTTCGTCCATAATAAAGTGGTATCCAAGTTCTAACAGTATCACTTTTGGTTTATTTTTAATTTTGTTCTCCATGCAAAACAAGTATGCAAAAGTAAAGTAAAGAGAAAAGCACTTTTGAAGGAGACATTATTTTCCAAAATTAGGGAAGCTTGCAGTAGTGTGCTCACCAGTGACTTGCAAGGCTTTTGTAGATATTCAGTAGGGAAATTTGATCAATTTGCTTAAACAGAAAACCCATTTAATAAATTTTAATGTGCTTCATTTTGTGCTTGAATTTTTATTTTATTAATGCTTAAAAAATTTTTTGGTTAGTGCTTGATTTTTTTTTTTCAACTGCTTGAAGTTTTTTTAAAAAGTGCGTGAATAATTTCGAAACACCCGGTACTTCAAACCTTTAAGTTCTTATCCATAGTAAAGAAACATTGTAAGTATCAATTGATAAACTCGCTTTGTTGTGATTGGGTTTGTTCTTTTCTTTGGGACATTCTCAAAGAGTAAAACCGGGAAATAAATTAGTTTCCGGTTTGCATAAATTTTAATGACAAGGGTTTCATTCTCTGTCATGGTGAGACCGGAAAATTTAGGTATATAAATAAGAGGTGACTCAAATCACAACAGTTAATCTTTCTTTTACTTCTAACTAAAAAATCTTATCTCGTACTGCTTATATACAACGCCCGCGATATCAACCACGACAGTACATATTTACTCAACAAACTAATACCCAATCATGTAGTTTACACGTGACAATCACGTGACAATCAAAAATATTAAATTCGATATTCTCATGATGTTGGTAGTCTGGATAAATATATAAAGCGCGGTTGGTTAAGTGGTATAATCTTCGCCTGCCACGCGAAGGGCCGGGGTTCGATTCCCCGACCGCGCATTACTTTTTACATTTCTCGAAATAACGTCGGACGTTGATATGATCAGTTGTGCAATCTTGTTTTTTGTTTAAACACGACATTTGATGTTTTGAGACCAATAGTAAGTAATTCGAGATATACAACTTTTATGTAAAAATGAAAAGATAATTCCTTTTAAGACATCAGCTATCATGCTGTATGCCTATATTGAAGAGACCGAAGGAATGTATAGCGTCGATATTGAAATATGGCCATTGTGATCATATTACCGGAGAAATCTAAAGGTCAATTATCTTCAAAACTTTCAGCTGATTCTTATCTTATATCCAATAACACCTACCTCATTTACCGTGCAGTTGATGTCGATATAGGAGCGTCAGACAAAAACGATTACACGTTAAAAACATTATGGCAACAATCTTTCACTCCTTCCAATTTTATTTTCGATTTTGAAGATGCCAACGATTTATTACATTAATTTGTTACGGATAGTGGCATTTGAATAAGATGAGCTATTTAATCCGGTTGAAGATAGTCTGATTTTTACATCTAAGTAAGATGTGTTTTTCTTAGAGGTGTTCCTAAATGTTCGTTCTGGTGCACTTCAACTTTTATTCAGGTGTTCCAAAATCTTTTTTAAAACCTCCTTCATATGTATATGTTTAAATCAATAAGATCACCTTCATCGTATTGCGGGATTAGAGCAACCTAAAAATACTTAAACATATCAGCAAGTGCAGCTGAAGACGAAGAGGACGTGCTTAAAAACCGAAGATAAATATTAACCTTCGTCAATGAATAAAACTATTTATTCTCTAATGAATGAAGTGCTTTTTGAAAAGTAGACATTACAAGTGAAGAAAATTTTACTCATGCCTAAAAATCCCTCAAACGCTCCGCGTCCGTGCTGTTGCTGTCGCTGGGAGTGAGAGCGGGTAAGTGGCTGCTTCGACAACGAAAAAGACAAAAAAAAGGTCATTGTTTTTGCTAATACGTGCCGAAATTTCCCTCGTCCCTTAAATCAAAATTCAAATGACAAAAGTTTGCTACCTTATTTGTCCTTTTTACGTGGATGGGTTTGATTTGTACCCATTCGTTCAGAATGGCTTTAACATCATCAGGCTTTAAAGGACCAAGGACAGCCACCTAAGAAAACGTGTAAATGGGATTGGTAACATGAAAAGCAAACCATCTTGTAATTTTTGATATATTCTCTCCATTGTACCCTGAATGATGGGCCACTTTAAAAAGTGATAATATTGCTATTTATATAGGTAGTTGCTGGAGTAGCATTATATTCTGCAGTTGACGCATCTTCTTCACGGTAGGCACTGACAAGATTGAACTACAGTATAAATGGTTAAATTCACATTAATCACCCATAACAAAAGAGTTGGCTGGTAAAACGGCCTGCACGCGGTGCATCAGGTTGCGGTCGAAGCTTACACAAAGGATGATTGTTATTATTCATCCATGCCCAAGTAATAACTTTGGGCTGTCTTGCTGCTTTTTAACCAAAAATTGGCACCAAATCCCTTTACCAGAAGTGGATTATTTTATTGTCTTCAAATGTATCCAAATAATGGTCGGCCTATGTGATTTTGTTGATATAAATGAACAAAAGTCATAACATATGACATGCGACCTACGTTAATTTCAGATTGAAGCTCGGAACACGTTTTGAAGTCCCACCATATAGTGGTAACTGACCGTAGCCGTAACATCACGCATTCTCGGAAATCAGAACACACCTTTTCAAGTGCAAACAATGTTCTTCCATAAATCTTTGTTATGTTTTAGTTGAGAAAAAGAATCCATTATCAACGAACCTTTTTCATATAATTTGGTATTTTCTTTTAATGAGAGAACATTAAAAAGGAAGATAAAAAAAAAGTGAGCAGGCGGATTTTATTTATAATGAGAACGATAAACAGGAACTTATTTATGTAGGGATGAGATAATTGTTTATTTATAAAAAAGGAATAGCCGCGCTTCAGATTGACGTTTACAAATATTCATACAACTGATGCTAGATTTTATATTTAAGTACAGATAAATGAGGTGTTGGTACTTTCTACAATAATTCTTTTTATTTCGGGAAGGAAGGCTGTGTTTTCAATCATCGATACACTATTTTGACAAAAAACGCCTATTTTCCATGCTATTTAAATGAATAAAGAAGTGCATGAACCAATTCGAAGCACATATCTTGTGTAAAACTAAAAAGAAAAGTTTGCTGCTGTATGGTAGGTGTATCTAAAAAAAGCTGAATTTATGCATTATTGAGATTATTTTTGAAAAAAGAACTGCAGACAGTTATAGAAATACACAAATAAAAAAAAAAAGATGTGTGATATTATCTGATCTCGGACTTGAACATGTATTTGCTTATCAATTTAGAGCAGGTGTTTCAATAAGTGATGATTCAGCGGCGGTGGAATGATGGCAAACACCAAGTATGCTTAAAATCTATTTTAAATTAATTAACAAGAGTACGAATTTTAAACAAGCACCTGTTGGATATACATCTTTCATTCAAACATGTGCAAAAATATAGACAATTTGCCCAGCCAATAATTTCTTAGCCTGATCTTTTTTTATAAAACCCGCTATTTTCATGTGAAACTGGTTTAATTTTATTTTATTTATAAAGCGTGGGTTTTGACGTGTATCGATTTCTCCTTTATATCTGTTTTTAAACTCTTATTTAAACAAACAAAAAATAAAAAATAAAATGCCTATGGATGCTTATGACGGCGTAAAATTCGCATTTAAAATTGTTAGTGATGTATTCTTTCGAGAAATCAAAGTGAGGTAAGATAAAATGATGTCATAGGAATAATACGATTGTATCTAAACATATCCCATTAGTGGTGCACACCACGTACCTTTAGAGGAACCATGTATTTTTATTGTTGCACCTCATGCCAACCAGTAAGTAATTTGACTCGAAAAGGAAGTGCCGTTGAAATTGTTTTGCTGATTTACATGGTAGATTTGTCGATCCCGGTATGGTCATCATCTCTAATCCAAGACGTTTTTCACCCTTAATGGCGCAATCGTCTTTTAAAAGAAAGATTATCGGTGCGGCAGCCCGTGCTTTGAAAGCCAGTAAGTTCTTTTTATTTTTACCTGTAGTGATGCAAGTTATTCACGTCATATATAGTTCCAGTGATTCGTCCTCAAGATCTCGCTACCAAGGGGACGGGTCAACTTGTTGCCGATAAGGAATCCAACTTTATCCTGAACGGTATAGATACCAAATTCACGCAAGAAACAGGACCAAGGGATCTTATTGTCTTACACAAAACTCTCAAGTTTGAAGTTGCCGAAGTGATGTCTGACACTCAACTGAGGTTAAAAGTGGAGTTAAATGAAGAAGCTCTTCAGTTTATTAAAGATGAGACTGCATATAAAATCATCCCTCATATTGATCAAAGCAAATTGTATGAGAAAGTTCATGAACGTCTGGATGAAGGTGAATGCATTGTGATCTTTCCTGAAGGTGGTAGTCATGACCGTTCTGAAATGCTTCCATTAAAGGCTGGTTTTGCTATCATGGCATTGGGTGCTATGGCAGAGAACAAGAATTTGAAGATTAAAATCGTCCCAGTTGGTAAGAACTTGTAAACAAATATGAGATATGTAGTCTAACGGTAAATGATAGGCTTGAACTATTTCCATCCTCATCGTTTCAGATCTCGTGCTGTTGTATCTTATGGCGCACCTATCACTGTCGCACCTGAATTAGTAGAGAAATACGCACAGGGAGGAGCTTCCAAGAGAGAAGCAATCTCTAAATTATTAGATGAAGGATATGATGGATTGAAGAGTGTCACGGTGAATGCACCTAATTATGACACACTCATGGTAAACAAAACAAGCACATATTATAAAGGTTATATAACTCAAACAATACATGTATATAGATCATTGCCACTGCACGCCGTTTGTACAAGCCTGCAGCGGAACATAAGTTGAGAATTGATCAGGTGGTAGAATTAAACCGACGATTTTTACTTGGTTACAAATATTTCGAAAAGGATCCTAGATTGGTGGAATTGGCGCAACGTATCAAGGCCTACAACAATACATTAAAATATTTTGGATTGCGTGATTATCAAGTGGCCAGAACACAAACGACCATGTATTCCGCTGCGCCTGTATTAGTGTCTCGCATTATAAAGCTCGTCTTTTTAGCAATTTTTGGTTTCCCAGCGTTAGTAAAAAAAAAAAAGAAGGATAAACAAACAAATATTCAATCTAAATTAATTTCTGTAGACTTTTGATCAATTCACCATTAATTATTTTAACACTTGTAATCAGTCAAAAGAAACAAGAAGGTAAGGACTTCTGTTTTTGGAAAGAATAGATCGAGTCACTAATCATCTGATTATGAAATGTAAATAGAGGCACTTGCTGGTTCTACTGTCAAAATCGCAGCCCGTGATGTGTTAGCAACTTGGAAAATTTTAGTTGCATTAGTTGTCATGCCCTTGTTGTACGGTTTCTACTCATTCTTATTATTTATGTATCTTTGGAAACACAGCTTCAACCATGCGTTTGGGTTATCGTTACTGGTCTGGGTCGCCTTACCATTTATTCAATACATTTGTGGTTTAGTGCTTGAGAATTCTATTGATATCTACAAGTCACTTCGTCCATTGTTCCTTTCACTCAGTAACCCCGACGGAGCAGCCGAACTTCGTATCATGCGTGAAAATTTGTCAGACACTATTACGACTTTCGTAGATGAGAATGGAGCCACTGCACTTAGTGATTTTGATATCCACAGATTTGATAATCTAGAGTTGAAAGATCAAGCCGAATCCAGAAGCTTTTTGAAGGATGTTAAGATCTCACCACCCAATATCCAGAAATGGTTTGATGATCGCCACATATTCAACTTCAATACGGATGAGTCTGAAAGCGAATAAAATACATAGCGGTTACACCAGCCAATTTTTTTTAGACCGACCCCCTTCTTTTTTCACTGTATTTAATAAAACATTTATTGTCTCCCCTTTCTTTCTTTCTTCACCTATTTTTTTTTTTTTTTTTTTTTTTTTTATTTCTATCTTTTCTTTGTCAATAATAAGGGCTTTTTTTTGGTACCTATTTTTTTTTTCAACAAAAGAAGAAAACGAAGAGTCATCTCTTTTTCTCCTAGAGAATCGAACCAGACAATTTAAACATCATCAACAAGTAAAGCATTTCACCTTATTCCATATTCGAACTTCACCATTAACAACAATTGTTAGATTTTTAAAAAATAATGAGTGGTGGTAACATCAAAGTTGTTGTGAGATGCCGACCTCTCAATTCTAGAGGTAAATTTGAAAAAGCGGGTGTCACAGAGCAGAGAAACTAACCCACTAATGGCAACTATTCTAGAACTTGCGCGTGGAGCAGCATGTTTAATTCGTATGGAAGGAGATCAAACGATTATCACTAAACCCGCAGATCATAAAGGCAGTAGAGATATGGAAGATGTAAAGGCATTTACGTTCGATAAGTCGTACTGGTCTGCCGATAAGTCAGATCCCACCTATGCAGATCAAAGCACTGTCTACAACGACCTTGGAGAGGATTTGCTAAATCATGCTTTTGACGGTTACAATTGCTGTATTTTTGCGTGTAAGTGTGCCTCTTTGTTCCGCCCAATTTACTTTTTACTGACTACTTATAAAAAGATGGTCAAACTGGTTCTGGTAAATCATATTCAATGATGGGTTATGGCGAGGATAAAGGTATTATCCCCAAAACCTGTATGGAATTGTTCAACCGTATCGAATCCAACAAAAACCCTGCATTGAATCATCGTGTCGAAGTCTCCTATATCGAAATTTACAATGAAAAAGTTCACGATTTATTAAACCCTAAAAACAAGGGCAACCTCAAAGTCCGTGAGCATCCATCCCTGGGCCCCTATGTCGAGGATCTTTCTCGTCTTGTCGTGCGTTCCTTTGACGATATCAACCATTTAATGGATGAAGGCAATAAAGCCCGTACCGTAGCATCAACCAACATGAATGAAACTTCCTCTCGTTCTCATGCCGTATTTACTTTATTCTTGACTCAAACTAGGCTAGACGAAGCGACTAAATTAGAAACTGAGAAAGTAGCTCGTATTAGGTATATTAAAAAAAAAATAGTGTGCATATACACCTTCATTATTAAACACAGCCATTTAGTTTGGTCGATTTAGCGGGTAGTGAACGTGCTAACAGCACCGGTGCCACAGGCGCAAGATTAAAAGAAGGCGCCAATATCAATCGTTCCTTGACAACCCTTGGTAAAGTCATTTCAGGTCTTGCCGATCAATCCATTGCCGATGCGGCCAAAAAAAGCGGCAAAAAGCAAAAAGAGGTCTTTATCCCATACCGTGATTCCGTCTTGACTTGGTTATTAAAGGACTCCTTGGGCGGAAATTCTAAAACTGCCATGATTGCCGCTATCTCGCCAGCCGATTATGAGGAAACACTTTCCACTTTAAGATACGCTGATCAAGCCAAAAAAATCACCAATAAGGCCGTTGTGAATGAAGACCCTAATGCAAAGATGATTCGTGAGCTAAAGGAAGAATTAGATACATTACGTGACCGTTTACGTGTTTATGCACCGGAAGTAGTAGAAGAATTATCCTCATCCAGTGCCCATCGCCAGGACGACCCGAACGGAATACGAACGCCAATACCGACCAGATCTGCCATTACAAATGCTCATCAAATACTTGTCATTGAAGATGCGCAAGGCAACAAAAAGAAAATGACAAAACAAGAAGTAGTCGACCAATTGACTAGTTCCGAAAAACTACTAGCAAACCTCAACGAAACTTGGGAAGAAAAATTAAAGCGAACTGAGGAAATCCACTTTGATCGAGAAAAAGCATTAAAAGATCTAGGCATTACCATTGATAAGAACGATATGGGTATTTACATGCCCAAGGAAATTCCATTCATTGTCAACCTAAATGAAGATCCGCTCATGTCAGAATGTCTCATGTATCAAATTAAGAGTGGAAAAACACGTGTAGGAAGACAAGAAGGCCAGAGCCAGTGCGAAATCCGCTTGAGTGGATCCAATATTCAAGACGAACATTGCTGGTTTGAACATGGTCCTGATAACGCAGTGACTTTGCACCCAGCGCCAGCAAAAAAGGACGCCATGACTATGGTGAATGGCATACGTATAAGTGAACCTCGACGTCTGAAGAATGGATACAGAATTATCCTAGGTCATCATCATATTTTTCGATTTAATCATCCTGAAGAAGTGCGACGAGAAAGAAACGACTCGCAAAGACAGATTACCAGCTCTCCTGTTCCCATAGATCCCACCACAGATGAAGAGAGTAATCTTGATCCCAGTCTCTTGGGCTCCTCAGAACTCATGGATTGGAATTATGCACGTTTAGAAGCCATGCGTAATCACTATTCATCTGAAACAAATTTCAGAGGATTGAAAGACGACGAAATTGAAAAGCTCTACGACGATATTGGAAAGATCCGACAGTCGAGAAGAACGCGTGCAGATAGCCGACTTGATTTTGACGATGACGATTCATCTTCTAGTGGTCATAGACTTTCTACTGCAGCTACCATGGTTGATGACGGCAGTATTTGTACAGATACTACGATTGTACCCGAAAAGATCCAAGACAAGATCAATGATGTCAAGGAGAAGCATCGTAAAGAATTAGATTTGCAACGCAGTTTTTACGAGGCCAAGTTGCATCGCATGTCCTCCATGCATTCTTCGGATCCACAAAGCGGGGAAATTTCCATGTACTCACCCAAACAGAAGACACTGATAAAAAATGTGTTCAACCGTTGGAAACGTATTCATTATGTGACCATGGCTGAGGTCGTTTTAACTCATGCTGTCTTGCTGAAGGAGGCTAACATCATTTCTCGCGAGCTTGAAAAAGATGTTTTGTATCAATTCACAATCATTGAAGATGCCTTTACGCACTTAAAATCACATTGGGAAGAGACATCGGGTCTGCACCAGTTTGAACAAGATGATGAGGAGGGTGCAGGCCATGACGCAACGTTGATCAGCTGTCCTAAACCTTGTATTGGTATTCGTGTCATTGATAAAAAGAATCAGTCTGTCTATGTTTGGTCACTAGATAAACTTAAATCTCGGCTTCACAAGATGCGCAACCTGAGAAACTTTATTGATCGTCCCCAATATCGGAAGCACTTCAACTGGGAAGATCCGTTTCATGAAGTCCCATGTCCCAAATATTCCTTTGTAGGTAGTGCCGCTGTCTCCGTAAGAAATCTTACTCGCCAACATCAAGCCTATGAGAGTTGCGTCGAAATTTTGTGTCGAATCACGGGTCAAGTCAAAGGTAAACTACGCTTACTGGTGTCGCCTATTGCTCGTTCTGGAGCCATTGCTGATATTGAAGAAGAAGACGGAGACGGTTTACATGTCGGTCAACAGTTGTTATTCGAAATTCGCTTATTAGAATTGATTGGATTGAACGAAAACGAATTTACTCAAGTCCACGTTCAGTACAGATTATCTTCATTTGGTGGTATTGCCCCACACGCAGCTGCCGAAAAATTATTTGCCACCGAACCTATTAGTGGGTTTGGAAATAGCAAATCTATCACCTTAGATTACAGCCAAACACTCTCTATACTTGTTACAAAATCGATTAAGGATATATTGATGCATAAGATGATTGTATTTGAAATATATGGTGTCGCACAACCTCGAATCCTTTCACAGTACGAACGTTGGGACGATCAGCGTGAGAAGCCCAAACTCGCTACCATGCTGGCTGAAAATAACCCATTGTATAAAAATGTACCACCATCAGCTGCCTCTGAAAGACGACCGGAAGAAGAACTTTTGGCAGCGGAACGACATGATGTACTTGCTTGGATTCAGATTTGTGAGCTTATGCCGAACGGCGAATATTTACCTGTGCAAGTTGTTGCACAAACACCATTAGATCGCGGTGCATTTGTCCTGAGACAGGGTCTTCAACGTCGTATCTGTATTACTTTGTCACATACTTCGGGACGACAATTCCTATGGAACAAAATGAGCAAAGCTATGATTGGTCAAGTTAGGACTTTAGATGCAAAAGGACGAATCATCAACTCACCTGCACATGAAGATATCCCTATCCGTCTTTTATCTCAACAACAAGTGCAATACAAGAATGATGGTACCAGTATTTTAATTGCGCAAGGTGCTTGGGACTCCTCCCAACATGATTGCTTATTCTTGAACAGATTAACACTAGCCGGCACACGTATCATCCTCAACTTGAAGTGGGAAATTGAAACTGAAAAGTGTTCTAAACCTATACAGTGTAGTATGGATATTGCTGTACGTATTCAAGGCCGTGACGCTTCCAATTTTGGATTACGTAAGCTGTTAGGTTCTAATAGATATTTGACAAAATGTAGTGGTGTGTTTTTAATTCACCTGAGACCACCAATGACACGTCGTGTTAGTCAGTTATGGAGGTTGAATACAGCATCCAAGTTTGTTCCCGGAGAAGAGTTTTTAGGCTCTTGGAGACCTCGCGGTGTCTCATTGATCAATGATTTCAAACATATCCAGAACCGTATACAGCGCAAAGAACAAGTGACAGCTACAACTCAAAAACTTATGTTACATACTGCTCGATCACAAACCAGCCATGGATCCATGAACGATAAAGAAACTACATCAGCTTCTATAGCTACCAGTGATGATCAGCAAGCCGAATTAGTCCGAAAAGTGCTGTCATTATGGAATAGCAAATGGGGTACTGATAAAGAGGTATGTGTCGGAGTAACAACACCTAAAAGCCATTGTATAATTTTTTAAAGTCGTACGTTTTTTTTGTATAGATTATTCTTAGTCAGGATCCTCCTATCCCTGGTATGAAGGATTTAGATCAACTTCAGAAGGATGCCTGGAGTGCAGCAAAATTAATTTCAGAAGTAAAATTAATAACTGAATTGTAAGTTTCTTTTCTTCGATACAATAACATTGTAGACTCACGCGAAATGGTTTTTAAATAGCGACAATGTGACGAAAAGAGGATATTTAACATATCAAGAAAATGCATTGGATGATAAATGGGTGAAGCGTTGGTTTGTTTTGCGGAGGTAATGTGTACACACGATGACACATGAAAAAAGATGACTAAAATCCAAAGTAATTTTTATAAGACCATACATTTATATCTACACAAATCAATCAGAAACGGAAGAACAAGGTATAATTAATGTTTCCAATGTTCGAATAGATTATAACCGTGCACTTGAGCAAATGATCAAAGTAAGTATTTAAAGTTTTTTATTCAGTTTGTATGTTGTATACTAAAATATTATTAGCGTAACAATGTATTTTCCCTATACACAAATAATAACGCCTATATATTACAAGCAAACTCAAAATCAGATATGACCGATTGGATGAGAAATATTGATAAATTATTTTCTGTAGAAAAAGTCTAATCCATCCCACCCTTTACCAGTTCCTTTCTATATGCCCCTTCCCTTCCCCCTTATATGTATTATTTATACCCATTAATTTCTATACCCCCGCACTTGACAACCCTATCCATCCGCTCATTACCACCATTCCCATCCTTCTGTGTAACAATGTTTTTTGGTCCTATTTGTACATTCCCTTTTACCTTCCAAATCCTTTTTTTTTCATGCATAATAATAAAATAGTAACTCTCTTTAAATATACACTTTAGATTTATGTTGGTTCAATGTACCTAACAAAATATACGAGACTAAATGGAAATATTTGGCTTGTGAATTGATATTACCAAATCATGTATTTCTTGTTATTGTTTGTCTACTAATTATTTATATACACACATTTTTTTTAAGTTTAAATATAGTGTGAGAGATGCACATGAAAGTATATTGCCTGTAAAAAAGTGGAGTGGGAAACGAAACACCTGACTTACCCATCACTTTGTGTTCAAGCCGTCACTTTGTGTGCATGAATAAAAAGGGGATAAATTTATTTATTTCCTTTTTTCTTTTTCTTTTTTCTTCATCCTTGCTTGTATTAACAAAAAAAAAAATGTCTGCTCTTAATAACCAAATCATCGTTGTTGGTGGTGGTCTTTCAGGTCTTGCTGCTGCTCACACTGTAGTCGAACAAGGTGGCAATGTTCTTTTGCTTGATAAAAATCCTTTCTTTGGGTAAAGATAGATACGATAGATGCTTCAATACATGTGAACTAATACATATCCCCTTTATAGTGGTAACTCTACCAAAGCCACTTCTGGTATCAATGGTGCTTTGACGCGTACACAAGTTTCTTTAGACATCAAGGATTCCGTTGAGCAATTTTATCAAGATACACTCAAGTCTGCACGTGATTTAGCTCGTCCTGATCTCATTCGTGTCTTAACAGGTCGTTCAAGTTCCGCTGTTGAATGGCTTCAAGAGAAATTCACTCTTGACCTTTCTTTAGTATCTCGTTTGGGTGGTCATACTTTCCCTCGTACCCATCGTGGTAAAGAACAATTCCCTGGTATGACTATCACTTATGCATTGATGGAAGGACTCGAAGAATTAGCTGAGAAGCAACCTAACAGAGCCAAGATTATTAAGAAGGCCAAGGTTGAAAACTTGATTAAGGATGCCAACGGCCAAGTCATTGGTGTTGAGTATATCATGGTTGGTAAAGGTGCCGATAATACCATCTTCAAGGAATATGGTCCTGTCATCTTAGCCACCGGTGGTTACGCTGCTGATTTCACGAAGGATTCCCTCCTTAAGCAACATCGTCCTGAACTTTATGAATTGTCTACCACTAATGGTGACCATTGTACTGGTGATGGTATCAAGATGGCTGCTGCTGTTGGTGCCAACACTATTGATCTTGAGAAGGTTCAAGTTCATCCTACTGGTTTAGTAGACCCTAAGGAACCTGATGCCAAGGTCAAGTTCTTGGCTGCTGAAGCTCTTCGTGGTTGTGGTGGTCTTTTATTGAATGCTGATGGTGATCGTTTCTGTGATGAATTGGGTCATCGTGATTACGTCACTGGCATGATGAACAAGAACAAGTTCCCTATTCGCCTCGTATTAAACACCGCTGCTTCCAAGGAAATCGAATGGCATTGTCGTCACTATGCTGGTCGTGGTCTTATGAAGCGTTTCGATAACGGACAAGCCCTTGCTAAGGAAATGGGTATTACTCCTCAACATCTTGAAGAAACTTTTGAAACATATAACAAGATTGCTGATGGTAAGATCAAGGATCCTTGGGGAAAGCGTTTCTTCCATAACGTCCCTATCAAGATGACTGATTACTTTTATGTTGCTCATATGCAACCTGTTCTTCATTATACCATGGTAAAGTTTATTATATTTGTGTGCGTGTGAAAAATGTTTGGGTTTTAACTTTTTACTTTTTTAGGGTGGTGTTGAAATTACCCCTGATGCCGAAATTAAAGCTACCAATGGTACACCTATTCCTGGTCTCTTTGCTACCGGTGAAATGTGTGGTGGTGTTCACGGTGCCAACCGTCTTGGTGGTTCTTCTCTTTTGGGTTGTGTTGTCTTTGGTCGTGTTGCCGGTGAGACTGCCGCCAAGCACTTGTTCTCCCAATTGGTTAACAGTAACCAAACCCAAGTTGCTCAACAACGTTTGGGTGCCATTGGTCAACATTTGAACGGAGGCTTCGGTATTAACATCACTGTTAGCCCTAACAACTCTGTGATTTTAGAGCTCAGTTTACCTCAATCCGGCGCTGGCGCTGGCGCTGCTCCCGCTATCGCCGCCCCTGCTGTTGAAGCTGCCCAACCTGCTGAAGAGCCCAAGAAGGCTGACGAGCCCAAAAAGATGGGAGAATATACATTGGCTGAAGTCGGAAAGCATAACAAGGCTGATGACTGTTGGGTTGTTGTTAACGGTGAAGTTTTAGATGTTACTGATTTCCTTGCTGATCATCCTGGAGGAAAGAAGGCAATTCTTATCTATGCTGGTCGCGATGCTACCGAAGAGTTCAACATGATGCATAAGCCTGATGTCGTTCAAAAGTATGCTCCATATGCTATTATTGGTACCCTCAAGAAGTAAATAAGTAAAACAAAACAAAATATTCACATGCCTTTGGTTCCTATTTATTGTACACGCGCAACACATAACAAACAAAACATTTTATGACTGTAAATTGATAAAAAAATAAATAAAAAAAGTTTATTCCGTACACATAATGTGGGGTTGTTGTACTACGTTTCGTTTTTATAAAAACATTTCATGAGAATATTTCTTTGATCAAGATCTTACACATGTCGATAATAACTTTGTGCTAAAGTAACACAGTATCACATTTAACCTAATGACCTTTGTTTTTAAATTGAATTTATCTTCGGGGAAACACTTCTATTATACTATTATACATGGTAAACAAAAGTTATGCTTATATCTACCGCGTGGAATTAGTTTCAAATTAAGTCTCACTAGCTTAGCACCAGATAGGAAATAATTTAAGGGTGTTTTTTATTGTTTGGCGGCACAACACTTATAGTTTTTAGCTAAGCACAAATGTTACATCTTGAAAGTTTCTATACCTATTTTTTATAAAGCGGTGGAGAGGGAGGGGTTCTATATCGAGATGCTGATATATTATTTTGAATGATGGGTGTCGAATAAAAAGGGTCTTCGGCTAGAGGTCGCCCGAACATTGGCGGATGGTTTGGTTTATAATATTTTGGTGGGACAGGAAGAGGTCTTTTATACTGATAGTAATGATGAGGACTGCCTGTGTTATGATTTTTGTGTGAAATAACCGCTGGAGGAGGCGATTTATCTCGTCTAGGTAATAATTTTCCAACGCGTTTGCTTTTAGCGTCATAATCTGTAATGTCCGATACTACATCATATAGACTAGTACGCTCTTCGCAAACGGAAGGAGGATAATCTCTTGTATAGCTATCTTCTGGTGAACTCGAGCTTTTGTTTCTTTGTCCTGACATAGGAGGCGTTGTTGCAGGTGCTGTATTAGATGATGATGATAACATTAAAATAGCTCTAGCTGCCGCTTCATGCTCAATGGCTTCGTTTTTTTGTCGTTCTCTGATCTTCTTCTTTTTACGCCATGAGTTTTGAGTAGGTGTCATGGCTGACAGAAGCATACGTTTTAACTTTCTAGAGTGTGGGGATGAGTGTGCGGGTGTAGGAGGATACTCTTCGGGCAAAGGGATACGGGGCTGTCGAGGAGAAACTAGGAAAGCTTGTTCAATGCGCTGCAAGTTCTCAGTTGACATACCGGTTGTAATTTTCAGTTGTGCATACTGCAATCGAGCTTTCAGTAATGTAACAGTCTGTAGTTAAAACAAAATATTGGCTATAGTCTCTCATCTGGATTGAAAAATCTAGTTCTACGTACATCATATAACTTATCATCGCTAAACGATTTATCGCTTTTGACGGGAGATTCTAATTCCCTTGGCGGAGTTAACCCATAAATATCTCGATCGTATTTAGGTGGAACCATGCTATGTTCAACGAATACTAAATAAAAAAAGAGGAAACAAATATCGCCAGAAATGTAATTTAGACAATACCCACAAGGAGTTTCACTTGTTCTATTGGATAGGTTTTTATTTTTAAAAAAAAAAATTTCCGTTGTCTTATTCGTAGCCAAGCATCCACCAAAGTATCGCTTCGTAACAGAATACATATTGCCTTAATGTCTGCACCATGCTTACACGCTGCTCCCGAAATTTGGAGACCGTTTGGAATATCAAATCAATCTCACCTGATCGCTCTTCATTATTCAAATAATGTCTACCTTTCATTCTCGATATGATTGTATCAATAGTGCAGAATGCACCTGTGCGGCCACAACCAGCCGAACAATGCACTATCATAGGGCCAACGTTATCCAGCATGTTTTCGTACTTAATCTGTTCTTGGTCAACCAAGGAGACCAATTCAAGCGTACCTAAAGGATCATTGGGTACACCAAAGTCTTGCCAACCTTTATACTGGAAATGATGCACTATTCTAATCTCACCGTTTTGCTCTAATTGAAATCGACGTACTATATATCCTTCTTCTAAATCTGGTATGCTACCATCTGTTGTAACCGCTTTTGAAGGGAATTCAATTTCGGATAGCAATGTTAGATGAGTTGGTCCAAATGCCTCTACCTTATTTATTTCTGATGGCCAGTATCTATGACATTTAATCTATAGATACAAATAAATTAGTGCTGCCTTTATTACTTCAATCAATATAACGAGTATAGGCTTACTCTATTCATCTCTTCCTCCTTCGTAAGCATTACTATAACTCTTGTGTTCTGCTCCCAAACAACTTCCCAGAAATCATTGAAAGTAGTAGGTAATGGCCCTTGTGTCGATATATATCTTCTGTAACGTCTATCGGATGCACATGTCTTGTCTTGTTCGTCTAGACTCAATACTTTGGGGACTTCATTTGTTAGGGCAGATGGAGTAGATATATGTGCGGTATCGCAGTCAACATATTGAATAAAACTTGCATTTATGTAGTCATTTAATTGAGAACCATTTTGATTTAACTTTACACGTGTATATTCTAATTTGACATATTAATAACCAAGGGTTGGGTCCAAAATCAGGCAATGTTACTTACCAAATGGCCACACATTTGTATAACGATTCAATGTTCCTTTTTCTATACCAGCCACAATACTGAATGGGTGCTCTATGAAATTATTGCTGATTTTGGAATGATGTGCCATAACTTGCTGAAGTCTTTTTTGTTCGAGCCTTTCGATGATCTACATAGAAAGTTTTTGTCAAACATCGCTGATGAAAGATTAATGCCTTTCTTATACCTCGTATGATTCGGCTATATTTTTTGGTCCAAGCTCGGGATCGATCGCTTTTCGCATCCAAGGAGGTATTACGTTGGGTAAGTCGCTACAATCCCTCATTTTCTGATCGGTATTGCTAAATTGAACAAGACCAGTATCAGGATCATATTCAACTAATTTTGGAAATCGGACAGGGAAACGTTCTTTGATGCTTCCATGACATAATTCCATATTTTGACGAATGTTAGAAAAAAACGGATTAAATGCGTCGTTTGTAAAAGAAACAGTTGATGGTGTCATTATTGGTTGCGGCAAACTACCTAAATGGAGACCTTCGATGGGCCTTTTCTTCAATCTTCGGTTGCTTAAACAAGAGCCTAGAACAACTGGAGGAAGACCTGAGAGTCCAGGTGTAGGCGGTACACTGGGCGACGATAAGGATGATGTCATTGCAGTTGAAGATTCTTTCCCACTGGTACAATGGTTAGGATGATCTTTGAAAAATGCACTCATTCCGCCTACGAAGAAAATAATAAAAATAAAATAAAAGAGCATGTGTCAGTTGCATGGACGTAGGGGAAAGGAAATAATTGATTGTAGATCAAACCAGTAGCAAATAAATAAAATACCTTTTAAAAATCCCAGCACACCTTGGTGGCCGATTTCCCTTAACTTCAAACACAGGTAGTAGATAGCACTACTATCGGTGATGTTATCCGACTGTTGATCATAAAATATTATATGTGCCTTGTCATTTTGGATAGAGTTTTCCCAAGACCGACGGTCTCGCTCTGATATTATCACACCAGAGACTTTATCCAGCGTAAAACTCGGTCTTTTTAATATGGTGTTTGGAGCAGCAATATTTATAGAGGTGCGGATATGAAATTGTGAATACTTTACAAAGGATCGTACATCAACTAGCAAAATCCCATTATTCATTAATAGAAGTAATTGAGAGATGTTAACCGAGTCAACGTTTATATCGAACTTCTTTTTTGGTTGTACATTTAATTTTAGTGGAACAGACACTTGAAAGTTTAGTTTTATTTGTTGTTGTTGGTCTACTGCAAATGGACCAGCGATACTATATCTAGATTCTATGGCGTTAAAAAATTCTTGATTTTGTAAATGAGGCAACATGCTAGAAGCCGTATAGAATGGAGCTGTAGTTTTGGTGGGTATAGATGCATCATCGGGTGATGCTGATATCATTTTTACGAGATGAAAAAGAAAAAGAAAGAATAAACATAAACAATCTCTGGTCTTCCATTTTATTCTGCATGCACAACAACGCTTGTACATATTTTGTAGATAAAGTAAGGAGAGTAACAGACCAGAATATTTGATGAATTTTAATAACACTCATTTACATAGGTACTACTATTAATGACTGATTTAATATTAAATACTGTATAGAGTCTAAAACTTTGATTTGAATAGCAAAAGTCTTACTCTTTTCAATTAATACCATAAATTATTATGACGACGGCCAAGAATTTTTGGGAGTTCAACTAACCCCTACATTGGCTTAGAAAGTAGTGATTATATTTTTCTCATGTCTATTTTTTTTGCAGTGTTCATGAATAAAATAGTATCGTGAGGGGGTGTGTAATATAACGGTTCAAAATACATTTTATGTACAGTCAGTCTGGTTGATATCAAGGGTATTTAATAAAGAAGATAAAATAAAACATTTATTTTCGTAACTGCTAATTTGGTTTTTTGCGATAGACAATTTCGTTTTTCGTAAGTGATAAATTTTATTATTGTAAACGACAATGTCCACCAGCCGAAATGTATACCTCGATATAGGCTGTTCCTTATATTAAAATATTCTACATGATATCTTCTGTTTTAATTGGCTACGGTCATTTATACCGAAAAGGCAGTTATTTTAAAAAATACACAAACACATACGCGTAAAAATTATGTTTTTTTTACAAAAAAATAAAATGGTGTGCCGAATCATATTCAATATTGCTCAAATCAGATTACTTTACAGCAGAAATGTATAGACTATTAAGGGTATAGTTTTGGGTAGCCGATTTCTAATTTGCAGCAATAAAATTTAACATGTTCAAATGTGTACTTACATAAATAAGTGAGCAGATTGATTTAATGTGGCATTAACTCCACAAACACACAATAAATGTATCACAAATTTGTATCTATATTGCTAGTGGTTTGGTCGCCCGATCAAATCGTTTTTACTATTGGAGGTTAAGGGACAAAATGATTTATTTGTTTAGCAGAAACTTAAATGTCTAATTTGATTTAAGTGTACTTTTTGATTGAGTGTATAATACCTGATCGTATTCTTATATAAATTTACCAATAGACTAATGTAATGATCTATGTTGGATTGGGCCGTACCATGACCAATTATATAAAAGGTTAATGGTGCCCCACCAATCCTGAACAAATTGTTAGCACACTTTTAAACGACGAACGTTAGATATATTTTGGTAAATATTTGAAAAGCACAATTCGCTCATTTTCAGCAAATGGGTGTGGCTAATTTACCCGACAACGTTATTAAGGTTTCGTCATACCATTGGTTCTGATGTAGTATGAATAAAAGCCCGATCATTGTGGTATAGTACATCGTCATTATGGCATTAATATGAATGTTAAATACAACGGTATATTATGGCATACGGCGCGTCTACCCATAATGCATTACTGTTTTGTTTTTAAAGTCATGTTGTTACCTTACCAACGTACTTTATCATTCCCGTGGCACATAATCAAATATGCACATCTAATCGCCTATTCAAAGCTAAGTAAAAACCATCAAATCTCTTGTCGTTTAGGGTGTCATAAATATACGAAGAAAGTTAGAAATTCCACAATGTACAAAGGCACATTAGAAACGTTACATTTATATATTTAAGTTGAAAATATAGGTTTATACCAACAAGGAGAAATTTCTTTAGCATACCGCTATCTCATTAACAATGCACGAAACATATTTTATATTCACTATAGTCCCAAACATGCGACAAATAGGATAATCCACGTTAAATGTCTCACAATTCTACTTTTATTATGGCTGGACCAAACTTACAGTACCTCACGGAATACCATCTTATATAAAAAAAGGGTTTCGGCCTAATTATTTAGGCACACATTGCTGGTAAAGGTCGAGAACTTTCTTTTGCTATTCCACCTACTTGCTTGTCCCATTTAAGCTATATGCCCTTCTCCTTAAATTTTGAGCCTTCTGAAAATTCCATCTATATTCTTAGAAACTGTCTTTCAAAAAAAAAAAAAAAAAAGTAGGAAAAAACTAAGCTTTTGTATAAACTGAATAGGTCCCGTTGTACAAATCATTTGTAGTGATAAATAAAGGGTGGCTCATGCTTTTTGTTGCGAAATTGGAAAGCGGAGTGTAGGAAATACGTTATCAGCTATTGTCCAACGAGAGATTAAAGTTCAGCATACTATCTGCATGCTGCAAGATACAAACAAAAACGACAATGATTACAGCAATACTGGTCTCATCTCCAACAACAATAAACCGTAATGATTCTTTTACATAATGTAGTTTTTCCAGGAGTAAAGTTACCACCTCTTAGTATGCAGGTATAAATAAATTAATAGCCAGAACGTGGGACGTATGATTACATGCATTAATCAAAATGTGGTGCGTTACACTTATACTGTCAGACTTTATTCTAAATTTGTTTTATGAAACTATGATCTGCAAGTAAGTCCTCATTATATCTGAAAAGAAAAAAATAATAAGTACGTAGGATTATAAATATAGCTTTCGGTTGTAGTAAACCTGCATTTCTATTCTCAAGATTGGCACGTCGTTCGAAGCTATAGAACAAAAATATCCCTTTTAGGTTGTCTTGCATATAGTCATATCGGGGTCCTAAACAATAGGAAATCGTTTTTCTTGTACACAAGCGATTCTACTTGTCAGTATATCTGATAAATATAACCTTTTCACGTGCACAGGGAAACATACGATCTTCAGTTAACAAAAACCGAAATGAATATTTGCTACGAGTGCGCAATATATCGATCACTCTTACCATCCACTTGGTTTAATATCAGCTTCTTATCATGATTTGCTAATTGGTTTATCATGTACGGGTTTTATAAACTGGGGCTAGATTACGTCTTTTCTTACTGTTTTTAGGCTAAGACATGTCTTATATTTTAAAGTCAATTTTTTGCAATTATTTAAAAAACCTGTTTGATATACTATTGCAGCGTATGGAAGATAGTGTAGGTTTGTTTACGGAAATCAAACGGCGAAATCAAAGTACTGAAGATTAAAAAAAGAAACGTATGTTAAATACTTACTTCAACTGGGTTTCAAAAAAAATACAGTAAAATACTTTTTGCCTCGAAAAGATGAAGCCAAATAAAATATCATAATGGACATAAAACTGTTCAAATGGCACAGTAATGCAATCTATAATGCCCAAACAAGTATGGCGTGTTTAAGGGACAGATCATTAGGTTTCATATGAGATTAGGAAATTATAATTATACCATCCATGGTTTAATGGGACAAAGTACTACCGTGCGGTTTGTTTCTTGGCACCTTCCATTGTTCTTATAAATACCAATATCCATTATTGGTATACAGAGCCTGGTGATTTTTTTTGAGTTATTTTCTTCTTTTATAAGCTTAAGAGTTCTATTGATACGATCAAGGCAGCATCATGTGGCGAATTTTTGAAACTTGGACAATAAGTTGCATAATACCAACACCCACACAAGTGTGGATCCCGACCGCCTATATATGAGGACCCTTTTTTTTTTAATTTTAATTAGTCACCTCTTCCTTTCGTTTTACATATTTTTTTTCTTTCGTTTTTATCTCCTATCATTTGCCACCACTTTTTATGGATTCTTCTGATCTTAATGACAGTAAGCTATCCTAGAATTAAGTCCAGCATTAAGAGATACAATTATTAATTTGTTCTAGTTTCATCTGTCCGTCTTGCTTCTGGCATAGAAATGCAACAAAAGTGGCTTCCATTAGCCCAAATACACCAACAACAAAAGAATGACACACCACCTCATCTTATTGAAATGGCTCCAACAAGGGGAACCCAAGGCACAGTTGTAACAGTTGTTGTACAGTCTTTACCACATCGATTTGAACCTGTCAAATTGGCTTTTAACAGTTTGGTCGTGGACACAAAACAAATGTACTCACAAGGCATAACTTCACTAGTTGCTACAGTCCCTCCTTTTGAGCAAACTCTTTCTGCAACCACAATGGTTCCTATATCCGTATGCATGCTTGATAAAGATTCCGTCACTGAAACCTGGCCCGTGGCTGAATTCATTTATGATTTTGAAACAAAAAATTCTTTAAAAGCTTCGATTGTTACCCCAACCATAGTGATAAACGAACCGTCTACAATGATGTATTCCGAAAAGGCTATTGAAGACCGATCCAGTACGTATCACTCTCGAGAAGGTAATTTACTCGTTAGTATTTCTGGACGTAAACACAGAATTAACTTTTTTTTTTCCTTTCTTTCTTTTTTCTTTTTATATTCGTCTTTTTTCCTTTTCTAGAAAATTTTTTAGGCGGTGCTGTGCCATATAAAAGCTATTATCATCAATCTGTGAATAATTATAACGATTCAAGTAATCAACAAATGGCTCAATTCCCATATCCAATCGATAATGTAGATATCAGATGTGCTTATGATGACAATAGTAAGTATCGTATGAAATATTTGCTGAAATGGAAAATATTAATATTTCTTTTCATAGAATATGACGCTTACCGTTTAAACAACAGCTCTACCGTTTCTCAACAACATGATACACACTATAATAACGACAACAACAACATTAACGTATTTAGCCCAAACAGTTCTGATTATCCTGGTGTATTAACTGGATATAACCAAACTAATTCCACTTCGTCTGCACCTATTTCTGAACAGTCTCTTATATATTCGTCTCACAAAAGCCAACATCAAAAGGACAAACAGCCAGCTCCGTCTCCTGAATACAAATATGATAGATCCGCTACACATATCCCCTCTACCTCTGTTGCTAACTATCAACCATATCCTGGGCTTATTAGTCGTGCGAATTTGAAAATTATGGGCGATTTAGAATCCATGGCAAAAAGTTGGTCGACTGAAGAATGGGAAAACCGACGAAGATTAGTTCAATTTTGGCGGAAACAAAGTGGAAATGAAATTTGTTGTACTTTCGATCCTATTTTCCAAAGTGAACGTATTAACACCAATAGTAACCATATTGTCGTCTCTTGTATATACTGGGCCGAAAGAAATGACTGTTATATCACATCTGTTGATTGTATTCATCTTTTAGAAAGTTTGATGGACACCCGTTTTAGTGTCGAAGAAAAAAATCGTGTCCGTCGCAATCTCGAAGGGTTTCGTCCAATAACTGTTAGTAAATGTAAAGCCGAATCTGCCGATTTTTCAAGTTGATTATGAGTTTTCCTAACCCTAAGCCAAGAAATATCGAAAAAGACGTCAAGGTCTTTCCTTGGAAAACATTACCTTACGCGCTCAAAAAAATCATAACGAAATATACGGCTTCTTCTTATGGTACAAGCGGCAATCAGCCGCATCGTTGTGCTACGATCGATCATATATCTTCTACTATAAATAATACGGCCACTTTCATGCTGCCATCAGCAGCTGAAAACGTAGGTAGTCAACAACAACAACAACAACAACAACAACAACAACAACAACAACAACAACCTCATCATCAACAACCTCATCATCATCATCATCAACTACAACAACAACCACAATCTAACACAAAAACATTCTATGGAGATCGACCTAATATCTATCCATCATCACATCAATTTAGCTCTTATCAGATCCAGCAAGAAAATGAGCGTCCATATCAAATAGCCCCACTAGTTCGGAAATATTCATCCCCTTATGCACAACCTGAACCGAATCAAGTCGCATCCAGTGCCGCAGTGAACCATAACGGTATTAGCAAAAATCTATCTGAATCTATAACTACTACTTCTACAGTAGTTGCATTAGACCCAAATCCACTTTCCAATATCAATAGCTTCAAAAATGAGCACCCAAGTTAAATATATCTCCCCTTTTTTAAGCCTTTATTATATGAACAATACGTATATCTCACTATTCAAGCAATAAAACTGTACATAATCTATGAATTTAAGCCACATTACAACAAAAACAATGCTACTGCATTAGTGAGTCCCCCCCTTAATTTTTTATCGATCATGATCCAATAAATATTAAAGCGTACGGAACCCCCTTTCATAACATTGGCAACAGCGACAAATTTATAAAATTATATGTCTATTGATATGCTCTCATTACAATACCAAAGCCTAATAACGATATGTACTATATTTTGGAACTGAAAAAAGTTTGTTGATCCTCAAAAAAAAAAAAAAAAAAAAGGATCTGAACTGTTGGGTGAGCTTTGACTGCGGTATGAGTAAAGTTCACTCGAATATAAATCTGAATATTGATTTTTTTGTGTATTATTGCAAGTCCGGCTTCTTTTGTCCAGAAGTAAACTCGTGCCCACTCGGTTCAAACGAAAGGCGTTATAGATTCTATTGTTTTGCGTCAGTACTGTATCCAAATATTTTAAATATAAAGGGGAAACTAAAACCGTTTGTAATGAAGACAACGTTATGCATGTTGTGCATTAAAAAAATAAAATAAGGGTAAATTTAATAAGAGTAAATGTGCGACACGTTGAGCCATGGCGTCATTGATATAGAATTATTTTTAGAAATGACTATAGAAGTAAATCGGTGTAAGTATTTGTTTTGTCTGGCCAAAATAAAGTCAACGTTATTTTGATCACGTTTGCTGCATAACGATGGCCGTGTGTAAATTTATATCTTGAACATGGCTACAGATCAAATAATCTCAGCGCGCAAATATAAAATTTACAGGATTATAAATATTGTGAACACAACAGAACCAACAATCTGGGCCACTAATCATATGCATGGATTCTCTTTCGGCATCTTCGACTGAAACATATACGGTTCTATTTGAACTCCGGGATAAAGCTGCGAAAAAAGTTTAACTATTAAGGAAAGCGATTATTGTGGATATCTTAATATTTGCTATATCCGAAAATTTCCAGTCTTGAAAAAGGGATGTAATTGTAATAAGAGATGTTATAGAATTGATGTTGTATGGTAATACTATTAGAACCTGTTAAAACCAATTGATACAAAATTAAGTGCAGCTTTGAACTGATATTGACATCAAGTATGCTTTTATTAAGCAAGACTTTTCAGCTGGAGTAAGCTTGTACAAATATATATATATATATATCATGTTATTTTTTGTTTGCTCGATGTTTATAAGTAAATCATTTTTATTGACATACATCTGAAATAAATGTTATGCATAATAAGATTACCGCCTTCCATTACGATTTTTTATGAAGAATGTACGTGTCGAATGAACAATGAGCAAGGTTATGTAGTGGATAAAAAAATTGGAGCTTGATAAATCTTTTGTTTTACACCAAAAGTTTTATCTGATCGAGAGTAAATGGTTTTTTTTCTGGGAATTTGATCCGTCAATGATTCATGTTTCATGTCAAAAAGTGACAGTACTAATTTCTGGAAAACCTTCATTAGTTAACATGTTACGTGATTGAGATTAAATAATGCTAGTTCATAAAACAAGATCTCCCAAGAGTTTATGTAACCATCATACCGAAAGGTATGTTTTGAGATCAAGTACAATGTTTACAATATTCTAAATCGCGTCAAATAAATAAAACAAAAAAAAAAAATTTAATATGTTGGAGCCCAAAGATTTTTCTCGTTAAGGGACGCGTTCTTTTAAAAAACATGCGTTTTAGGTTATTCATAAATTACACATGCATGCTCCTAGTCCCCGAGGTAGCCTTAAAGCCTTTTTTTCCAAAAAAAGTCATCAGTAAAATATCTATGTTTGTGCTGGCTTAAAATCAACTTTTATGTTTGTGTGGATGTTAGAAATTACTCTATCAAGCCAAACCAGTATATTTATTCAGTATAAAAGGTTTAAGTGATTGTAAATTTGGTTAAATTTATGGCAATTATATATTTACAAATGAAAGTAAGGAAACCGTCTAGTATGTAACAATCGCTAACAAATGGATGTAATCATGCTTTATGACGTAAATATATTGCGAGGTACATGTGTAAACCATGCGTGCAACAAACGCTATTGTATTATTTATAGCTCCTCAACATTATTTTCTTCTTTGCATGTGCACCACGTGTGCTTAAGGTGCTACAGAAATAGGTTAGCGCAATGTAATATCAACCATTATTAGCCCGCTTTTTAAGGGCAATTACTCAAATGCACTTTGGTAAACTTTGTATATACAATGACGGTGTTATAATCCGCAAAAATGGTTTTAACGACAATGTCTCTGTGCTACCACTAATAGTTTTTAAAAGGTTGTGGGCGGATTTAATGATTATTGACGCTTAGCAGTTAATGTTGTAGCGTTAGTAGTATTTATATTATTTTAGCTGCTATGATATGAACAAATATAGTAATTAGTACAAGTTTGTTACCAACTTTACTTTCTATAAAAATGAAAATTGTTCAATTGCAGATGAAAAAAAAAAAAAAAAAAAAAAAAGGTCGACGTCTATATAAAACACAAATTAGTGACATTTATCGTTAGCAATGAATGATAAGAAGACGCGAAGATATTTTTTACGAAAAAAATAAAAATAATAGCGACCTAGTAGATGCATAGAATTTTATAAGGTGATGATAGATCCGTGAAATTAAAATAAAATCAAAAATGGAGAGAATACAAAAGCATATATACTTAAGTTTTCTAATAAAATGAACCTGTTACATGTAACGTGCGTATGCGTCTTTATTAGATTTATTGCCGTTTATCCAGAAGCTCATCTGTCACCAATGGTAATACAAACATCATACTTATCAGTGATTTACAATCGAACGAGCTCCCAGTTTTCCGAGCAAATAGAATTATGTCTCCTTTGCATGTAGTTCTTAAACTTTACTTCATATTGAGCGATAAACATAACACATTTGTCTACAAATAAACTTAACATATTGATAAATTTGCAAGTATTACGAATACTATAACAGCTTTGAGGTTGTACTTATCATTTGATACCAGGCCAAGAGAGTTATTACTTTACTCACAGATTTAATAACTTCGGTCGGCTTTTTATTAAGCTGTAATTTAATAAAATAAGTAGGGTTGAAGGACCAAGTTCCAACAACTTTTGTTTTTGCCGCCAATAATTTTTGGACTGCGGTTTCTTCTTTCGAATGGTGTTTAAGGAATGTAGACTATGCTTTATCTGATGATAAACATACAACGTGAATTTGGATTAGTTTGATTTAGTATATTAAGACTCTTAACATGAAGTTCAAATAAATTTAAAGCTTTAGCAAAGATCGCTTAGTTTTACTTAAATTGAAAGAAGATGCAGGCCTGATTTTGACAAATAAATACTGTGATGTATTATACAAACAAAAAAGCACGTAAGCCAAGGTCTCCCTATGACCTCTTTCCCAAAGGCAGTCAATAACTTTCACTAGAGAATGTGGTTAGAAAAAATAGTTCATCATCACCTCTGTACTGGTTTTTTTACAGCTAAACTCTTATTATTGTCCTTGTATTACAATTCATTATGATATTACTTTCCAGAACTTGAGATTTATACCTGACCAATAACTTGCCAATTGCAATCTATGTAGTTTTTAATTCCCAATAGAATATAGTGTTTACAATATAAGAAGCCTCTGATTAAACGTAATATTAACAGCAACAAGGCGAGCAAATTAAATGGGCTAACAAAGAGTAACCAATGACTTTTATTTCGAGCAGAATCGATTTTTTTATGGCTATTCAGTGTGTCTTTTAGATCTACTACAGTTTGTGAACCCTTTAAAAAAACCGATAATCTTGGTTAATTTATAAGGTAAAAAAGTAATATAGTGGTCGTATATTGAAGACTTATTTCTAGCAAGAATAATGAGTTATTCTTAGCAGGTTTCCTGTCTTTAATAAAACGGTAATCATTGAAGGAGGTGTATTGCTGGAGGTTAAAAAACTTTGATCATCGAACTTTTAGTGATCGCAAGGAAGATATAACGGTGCTTTTAAAACCCACCTTTCAGGGGTGCCAACAGACAGATACACAATTTTACACATTTATATTTTATTAAAAAATATATCAAATTATCACTGAGACGTATTATTTACCACTCTCATTTACCATTCTCATTTAACAGGCTCGTGTAGTCCTTGTGCTTTAACGAAGACGACTCATTTTTGAGAATTCATCGAAGCGTCTTTTCGCAAGAATGATAAGCTTACCGAAGTAACTTATTAAATTCGTGATCAAGCTCATGAAAGTAAGAGCGTTTTCCCTCAATACGAGGACAGCTAATTTCCCTTAAAGCCACGGGTGAAGTAGCACAATAATTGATCCATACTCTTGTCGACATAAAAACAATTGCTACGACCATAGGGGGTGGTAGTACCAACATAGCAGACATCGACTACAACCTGAAGCTGAATTGGGTCGCATTGTGCAAAAAAAAAAAAAAAAAAAAAAAAAAAAAACAGTCTCCTTAAATCGATCTGCCTCCAATATATTCATGCAGGCTGTTCGTGTCTTATCAGAGAAAATTAAATAAAATAGAGACATTTACCAGAAGATATTAGGTAGGTGTAATCAATTGAGCAAAGAAAACTTCGATTACACATCTATAACAACTTTGTTGAAAGGTTTATATTTTTTTTAACATCTTAACTGATTACATGCGACAATTTTGTAAACTAGACGGGACTTAGTATTGAGGTTGCTTGCAATATAAGCATTAGAACACCCGTTTTCTTAACATCGCAATATCCTTTCAAACTTAAACATGTAATTACAATTTTTATTTTTATTGATATCTTCTCTGATATTGCTGTGATTGACGCTGTTGCGGGTAAGAAGATGGACTGTTATTATAGTGACCATTATTTTGGTTTTGATGCATCATGGGACTAAATATATATAGTTGGTCAATTAACAATTTATTACGCGTATTATGTAGGACTTACTGCTGTGAGTTATTATCAAAGCCTCCTTGGGCTACTCTTGCAGATGCAATAACTGTTCTGGATGAATATCTAGGAACAACAGGTAGTGTTGCACTACTCTGTAATCTGGCGCGAACTACGCGACCTAATCAAACAAGATTTTTAATGAACCCCATCAAATAATAATAATAAAGAAAACAAGTCAATCATTTACCATCAGCGATGCCATTGTCCAGCTTGGATACGCATTCTTCGGCGGAGTTTGAGTAAACAAACTCGATCTCGGCTTCATTCAGTGGTCTACCCATTGGATCCACTAATATGTCACAGCTCAAAATTGGACCAAAAACACTGCATGCTTCCTTTTTGATTAACATGTTAGTAGTTGCCGTTCAGTTGATATTTCTCCCCAAAACTTACACCAACATCTTCGGCTGTTGCCCGAGGATCTAAATTACATATCAAGACGATATTTCTTTGAGCAGCGGTGTTATTATTTTGTCGAGGAGGATGAGGTTGGTATGACGGCGTATCGATATGCCCATTGTTATAAGGTAAACTATTATGGTGTTGATCTTGGTATCCAGGGTAAGGGCTTTGTGGTAATTGCTGGGTAGGGGGATAATTGTGTTGGACTGGTTGTCTTCGGCCCTGTTGACGGTTATCGTGAGGAATGGCGTTTTGAATAACAAAACCTTCTTCAGACTGTTGTCTATTCTTTGGTTGTGTTATTGATTTCGTAATGACTAGAGATTTAGGATCAATTAGAGTACGTCCAGGCTGGTTGTGTTCTTTTTGCTCGTGTTTCACAAACTGTCCTTCCTTTCTCGTTGAGGCGTTAGAATTTCTCTAAGGTGAAAATATAAGCACTCTTAACACTTGACACGAACAAGCTTATTTTACCCTTACCGCTATAGGGCCACCTCTTTTCACAGGACTAGAGCGGTGGGGTTTAGTGACACCACCACTTAATCGAGAATTGATGGCCTTTGAGGTTGCTCTGTCATCAGAACCCGCTCCCACTCTACGTTTACTCATAACAGGTGCTCCATTACCGCGACCGTTTTGAGTTCTACTGACAGGAGTTGAAACACGCTTATTGACATCATGTCGTCCACCTGATAGCCCTCCTCGTCCACCTTTTCTCATATCTACAACAGGGCGGTTCGTTGTCGATCTTCCGCTTTTCGTTTCACGTGTTTTTCCACGCTTAATAATATCATCTAAAGACCGATCCAAATCATTACTTCCTTTTGCCATTGAAACGTTATTTTTGTTTGCAGCAAAAAGAGGGAAAAATCGAAACAGATGCCCACATAAATAAAAAAAAAAGATCGTATCAGTCACGTGAGCAAAAGTCATGGCGTGGAGTCGCCTTCAAATAGACCATAATCACATCAATTGAGCGCTCACTCTATATCAATTCAAATATTCGTAGAAATACAGAATACTTGATTGTATACTACAAATATAACTCAAAAAAATTGTCTCGGTGGATGCTGTGAGGTAGAGAGAGAGCAGAACGACAACCGGACATTGAAACGTCAAATGATTTAATTAGACCTGGTTTTTTGGTTGGTGTGCCTCTTTATCTTTAAATACCACTTTTATAAAATAAAAAATGTCTACTCGCCATGCCAGAACAGCTGATAGAGCATCCAATGAAAAGTACGCTAAAGTTCTAAAAACTCTCTTACAAAAGACACCCAATAAATATTGTGCTGATTGCAAAAAGAAAGGTAAATTTACTTTTGATTTGTCCCCTTCTTTCCCTCAATTAACTTACCCGACTCTAATAATTAGACGCTCGTTGGGCTTCCTGGAATTTGGGCGTATTTGTCTGTATTCGCTGCTCTGGTATTCATCGTTCTCTTGGTGTTCACATCAGCAAAGGTATATACTTATATATACATACAGCAAATGTTAAAATTATTAACATGGTCTGAATTCATATATCTTTTCCTGCAGTCAAATCAGTTGATTTAGATACTTGGGTTCAAGACCAGGTTGAGAACATGGTTCGATGGGGAAACGAACGTGCAAACAAGTAAGCCTCCTTTGGTTACTATTTGATTTTTTGCTCTTGTATATTCATTTCATTCTGTAGGTATTGGGAAGCCAATCTCAAAGACAAAAAGCCTTCCGAAAGTAACATGGAAATGTGGATTCGTGCCAAATATGAACAAAAGAGATGGGCAATGAAAGGCCCCATTCCTGATCCCAGTACTCTTGGTGGGGACGATGAAGAAGTTACGCAGGTAAGGTACATATTTGAGTCGCAATGTTACACGTATTGACCACAACGTAGTCTCCCAGTATCTTAGCAACGTCGAATACTTCTTCAGCACGTCAATCACCCGCTCCACAAAGACAACAAATCGAGAAACCAAAGCCCAAGCAATCAGAGTTTGCAAATTTGGATGCATTTTTAGGTTCTCCCTCTTCTTCACCTGCAATTAGCCATCAATCTAAGCCTGTTGCTTCCCAACAACTTCAAGGCGCCGACTTCTTTTTTGGAACCGGCAGCAGTCCTTCTCCTGCTGCTGCTGCTGCTGCTGCTGTTGCTCCTGTGGCTGATGTTCAACAGAATCAGAACCAAAAGCATAATGATTTCAAATCATCCATCCTTTCTTTATATAACAACATGCCTGCTGCCAACTCGCCCTCTCAACAGTATAATGGAGGTTTCCAAAACCAGATGGTAGGTTTAAATTTGGGCGGTCAACCTCAACAGTATCAGCAACAACCTCAACAGTATCAACAACAACCCCAACAATACCAACAACAACTCAATAATAATAACAGTATGTGGGGATCCTTTGCCACTGCATCTCCTGTCCAACCTGTCCAACCCGTTCAACCTCAAGGAAGTCAGTTTTTTTCATCCAGTAATATCACACCCAAGAAACCCGAAAGAGAGTAAGTTTCAGACAATATTTATTGATGGCCCATTTTTTATCTAATTTTGATCCACCTACAGTGCTTTTGCAGATCTTTTAGGTTAATTCCTCATATAGATTATTCTTTTATAGACAAATAAACATATTACTACGCATGTTATTTCTTTTTTTTATTTTTTCGATTCATGTGTTGATCGCTTGTATTAGATGCAGATTCGTTATACACTATTTTCGGAAAATGAACGTATTTTTTTTTAGTTGTGAACGAATTTTTTATTTACATTTTGATCTGAAAATAGTGTAATACGTAGGATTAACAATCAGCTAGATTTTTAAAAATATTATGCCATAAACCAGTATAATTTAAACCTTAGCAACTGTTGCGAAAGCCCCGAACCTTTCAACACTGCGTGGCGTAATGCAGTTTAAAGACCTGCATAGCAATTAAAGTAGAATCAGCCAGTTGGAAAGAATGTCTGGCCGAAATAAATGAAGTCTATGCGTATGGCTGAAGAATCATTAATTCCAGTAAGTAGCAATAGATCTTACCCTTAAAAAGCTAAAGCAAAAAAAAAACATTTCGTCTCGTTTTTATCAGTAAATATTACTGTCGCTTTGCCTGTACTCACAAGTATAGACATGGATCGTTAAAAAAAAATGGGAAAAAGGTTGGCTGCAAGTGTACTCTTTGTATTAGAAGTTCTTATGGCTATCCTGAGGTCTATGAGATCTTTATAAAAAAATATTGTACTAACTATGTTTTTGGGATGATATTCGCACTTTTTCTATCGCAAGAGACCGTTTACATAAAATTTTGCACCAACTCAAGCATTCCTCGAAAACTCCTTGTCAAATTAAAATTGATATGTTGAAGGCAGCCGACACTTACGTTCACAAATCTCATTGTAAGGTCAACTACCAATATGTTTGGAGTACTATAAATAATAGTTGTGTAAATAAAGCCATGTTCACTCTTAATTTATCAAATGTTTGATTTTTGTGCGATGCTGCCTTTATATCAAATTTTATACATAAGATGCTTATTGTTTCTTTGGGAATTTTTTTTTCTGGCTCCAGAACCCCCGAGGCAATTGAGCTCAAAGGGAAAGTTGTTGGTCTATATCCCCTGTCTTTTACTCGAACGATGGAGATCATCGACGGCAGGAGAATGTGTTAATGCGTTATGCATGAGCATATCCATCTCCTGATAGTATTTTCTCAAGAAGTAAAATGAGCCATATCAATAGCCTCGAGCTTTAATTTTTGCGGGGAAGGCGAGAGTCTTTACCGAGAAGACATCAGTATCAGACATGGTAAGGCACAAATCATCTGGTATTTAAAAATTTACAATCCCTTAGTTTGATTAAGACCAAGGGGTGTAGCAAAAAAAAAAAAAAAAAAAAAAAAAAAAAAAAAAAAAAAAAAAAGAAACTACACACCACGGCCGTTCAATGTAGTATGTTGCATATTAATATGTGCCTACTGGTACCAACTGTAATCGAAGTACATAATTTAAGGAGGAAATCCCCATGTAAAGGCAATAATTTGATCTGGCACTCAAGATGCATAAAAAATGATTTTTGAAAGTCAGAGTAAAGGGGGTTGGGGAGATGAATTTTTATTTTAACAGCATCCTCCGTTCGTATTAGTCTTTACGGGCGAGCTATCAAGCTTAACCTCTTCTCTTTGACGAGTTTGCTGAGCTTGTTGTGTATCGATTAACCTCTTTTTAATATCCCTACAAAAGAATATGATCAGAACGTATACCATAAACAATGATCATCTTTTTACCTAGCCAAGTCGAAAAATGCCTCCTCAACGCCTATATTAGCTTTGGCACTAGTTTCCATGAATCGAATATTTAATTCGTCTGCCAAAGTTTGGCCTTGTTCAGCGGAAATAACCTGAATAATAATAACAAAAAAAAAGGTTAAATATTTTTTTTAAGGTACGTCATCCTTAAAGTGTTTACCCGCTTATCTTCAACATCACATTTGTTACCAATAAGAATCTTGTTGACACCTTCACTAGCATGTTGTTCAATGTTAGAGAACCAATTTCTCACATCTATAGTTTTTTTTTTAAAAAAAAAGAAAAGGTCAATCTCTGCATTATTAAAAGAAGTACTTGATTTTTACTTGAAAAGGATTTCTCGTCTGTAACGTCATAGACCAGCAAAATACCCATAGCACCACGGTAATAAGCTAGTCAAAAAGAAAAGATTAGCATAAATAATATGTGCATCTAGTTTCCTTACCCGTAGTGATGGTACGGAATCTTTCTTGACCAGCTGTATCCCAAATTTGTAACTTTATACGCTTTCCATCCAATTCAATAGTTCTAATTTTAAAATCAATACCAATGGTTGTAATGAAAGAAGGGGTAAAGGAATCGTCAGAGAAACGAAGTAATAAACAACTCTTTCCGACACCTACAAGGCTTGAGTGAGTACATGGTAAGTGCTACAAAAAAAAAAAGATGTGTTTTACCTGAGTCACCAATTAACAATAATTTAATGAGATAATCATAGGAAGCACTTTTTGCTGTAGCCATCTTGCAATGGAGAAAAAAAAAAGGATAAAATATAATGTTCACTGCGTTTACCCTCATTGAAATCATACTGATCGGGCTTTGGAACACCTTTCCGTTTAAGACTCAGCCTTTCGCGGGTTCCGGTTTATCTATGAAAGAGCATATAAAGCTTCGCTTGTACAAGTGTTATCTACGTCAACTAACATTCACTTTCAATCATATGAGTTTTTATTTTCTAATTAGAATTTTTTTTGGAAACATAGATACTACCATTGAGGATAAGTTTCTGATATGGTTTACAATAGCTTATAATGGGTTTATAGCCAGTCCTATAAATATGCCCAGACAATCCCACTTCTCGGTACCCTTTGATGAAGACTGTTATTATTAAAACCACAATTTACAACTGTAATAATAGTGGTAAGCCTGAAAAAAAAAATAAAAAGCTATTGTATAGTACTGACCTCTCTGAAGCTAACTGTCTGTTTAAATCGGTCATCTTACTATACATCTTGTCTAATTATGAAGTAGATACCACATGAAATATTCTACTTTTAGCGAGGTTTATATCCATGAATTTTTGTCTTGATAGCATTTTTCAGAGTTTATCTATCAGTCATTACTTAAGCAACAAAACGTAGCCCTCTCCTTGTGGCAAATAATTATTGGAATATCACAGAAACTGCCCCGTATAGGACTATCGAACCTTAAAAGAGCAAAAAATGTAAATTCATAGCATTTCCAGAATAAAAATATGGTAGCTCTAAGGAAGAGAAAATTTGTGCTTGCTGAAGAATTATACATTAAAATTATTTGCGGTAAAGCACTGCAGTGACATTACATTCTGTTTTGCACCACTTTGGGAACTGCCACAGCCGATGAAATCATTGGTTGTGGCACATCATATCACTCTGATGACAGCCAAAAGTCGGAAGATTACCACCCACAAAGATCAAGGAACTACACCGTTGACAAAATCTGTGAAGACCCTGGATCCGTAAGTTATAATATCGCTTTAAGACATCCATAATTATTCACATATTCTTTTGCTATAGCCGCAAGATTCGATTCTGATGAGTCAACTGAGAGAGTTTAGTCATCGCTCCGTCGAGTTAAGCAAGACTGACGTGAATCAAATTTCGGACCTACGTCTTCTGTAAATATAAACTGAAGACCCGTCCTAAATATATTAACGTTTTTTTTTTCGTTACCTGCTAATAGTTCTTTAGACTTTATCTATCTCTTTTCAGAGGACAGAAGGCCATCTTTCACACATTTCTGAGTTTGCTTGTAACAGGCCAAAAGATATTGATCCAGTCACTTTTAACTGGTGTATAAAACTTGCCAATGTAATATCTTCATTCAAGTGAATCATTTTTGTATACTAAAGTTAACTGATTAGTTCCGCTTCAACGACAACAACAACAAATGGATGGATCTACAAAAGACCACCATTGCTATGTTAAACAAGGCAATTACAAGTTATGATAAGCAAGTTGTACAAGTCGCCAATTTGCTTCACACAATGTCAGTACCTATTTTTCCCTCCACCTCAGGTCATTGTCATACAGATACTCAAGCTGTTTTTTTTATTTTAATTGTGGAGCACCGCGATTACTTATCGACCCAAACGAATCCAAAGTTGAGGGCACACACATCCATAATTTTGTGTCTTACATCACTAAACTGATATTTGGAATTGAAGACATCCTGAAGCATGAGTGGTAAATTTTAACTCGGCAACTCAATCAACGTCAAGTTAAATAATTTACTTGTAGGACAAACAGTAGGGTTGCATGGCGAACAGACCGGAAACTTCAAGCCTGATTACGTGGCATACGTCAGAACAAGGAGCACACGCCATGATGGAAATGTCTAGAACTCCGTATTATTTTTCAAACTATTTTATTAAATAAATTTATTTTTTTGAATCACGCGATGGTCTACACGTCGATTGACATGCCATATCATCTAAACTTCATGGGATGATCGATTTCTGTTTGCCATAAAATCTGCTTCACTGTCATTACAAGGTACTACTGAAACACATATAGACAATTACCAAGCTCTGACTTGCTTGGGAGGTTTTCGCAAGTGTTTCTATTTTAAGTAAAGGCTCAAACATTATGGATGATAAAATAGACAAATGAAATCATCCTGACATAAGCTTGTTTATCTATAAATAAAGCTGGTTCACACACTTTATTCTCCTTTTCTTTTCCCTTAACATACTTCTTTTATCGTATGAAAGTAACCGATCACATAAAAAGGTTAGTTAGTAATGACTCTTGTTTCTTTGAAAAGAAGCTAAATCGAAAAAAGATATATTGTGATATTGCGGCTGCGGCTAGTCTTTGCTATAGGAGGGCGACCTCCTAGGGAGGGTTCTTGAGTTTTTGGAACTCACGAACTGTGAATTGCTGGGATTGGACTGTAAATAGGTGCAATCATACTGGCTTGCTGGTCTTGGCCGGAGTTCCTGTATGTGGTATGAAAAAAATACGTTTGAAAAAAATACGGAGGTCTAGACATTTCCGGTTATAACACCGATGTCTTACTGATGACATTATAGTCGCGAACCATCGTGTTTGTTTAGTTGAACCGACGTAATCGGGCGAATGTTTCACTCTTTTTACACGGTTGATTTTTGTCTATTTTTACTGCAGTTATGAAGGGCCCTAAAACCTTTAACGTCGAAAATGACTTTTGTTTTACGAGTATAACCTTCCAACTTTTTTCATATATTTAAAGGCCTCATCCTGGCTGGAGGAAGAAATATTGGCTGAAAAGATTGTAAGCTCAAACTCGTGTGTTGTTCAAGACGCAGAAACTGGATTAAGCGTCATTACTCAAGGATTTAAAAAATTACAAAACATCGAAGAGCTTTCGGACTCTTTAACTGACTTTTCAAAGCATGTGTTGACCCACTACAAAAGACCAGCAGTAAAAAAACGCTTCCAATATCATTTTGAAACTACCTTTGACCACTATTCCGTACGAAGCTCAAAAATACAAGCTACGAACAGCCTTCTTAAAGAAAGCTATCGTATCCATACCAGTTTGGGAACTGTCACGGCAGACGAAACCATTGGTTGTGGAAAATCTTATCACTCTGAGGACAGCCAGAAGTCGGAAGATTACCATCCACAAAGAACAAGGAATTACACCGTCGACAAAATCTGTAAAGACCCTGGATCCGTAAGTTATAATATCACTTTAAGGCATCCATAACTATTCACATATTCTCTATCTCCTTACAATTTTAATCATGATAATAGGGCAGAAGATCGAGTGGACCGTCGCTAGCACAAGGCCATGCGATCCGCTAAATTATTATGAATCACTAAGGAAAATTGGTTTTACCCAGCGTTGGTTCTATCTAATAAGTGCACCCTTTCGTAAGTCGAGGCTTTTTTGAATGTATTAGCTCCAGAATTACCACGGTTATTCAAGTAGTAAAAGAATATGTGACGTAGATCATAATTGATTTAATGTGCCATTCGCAGTTTCACGATATAAATTTATTTATACTTAGACATGCATGGCTTAATCTTTTGTAGACACATGATTTACCTATGATGACATAGCTGAGACATTTCAGGCGCTGCCCAGCCGAGCTAGTCAAGACCGGCTATATTCAAGATTTGAACTTGGGTCTTTCTGCCCCCGTTTTTATAACGTGGACATATCAAAACGGTCTTTCTGAAAGGTTTTTTTGTAAATATAAATTGAAACCCCAGCCTAAAAGATATTAACGGTTTTTCTTTTTACTTGACAATAGTTCGTTAGACTGTGTTTATCTCTTTTCGGAGAAGATTAATAAGTCGGTGGACAAGTATTTGGGAACAGAAGGCCATCTTTCACACATTTCTGAGTTTGCTTGTGACAGGCCAAAAGATATTGATCCAGTCACTTTTAACTGGTGTATGAAACTTGCCAATGTAATATCTTTATTCAAGTGAATCATTTTTGTATACTAAAGTTAACTGATTAGTTCCGCTTCAACGACAACAACAATAAATGGATGGAGCTACAAAAGACCACCATTGCTATGTTAAACGAGGCAATTACAAATTATGATAAGCCAGTTGCCCAAGTCGCCAATTTGCTTCACACAGTGTCAGTACCTATTTTTCCCTCCACCTCAGGTCATTGTCACACAGATACTCAAGCTTTTTTTAATTTTAATTGTAGAGCACCGCGATTACTTATCAACCCAAACGAATCCAAAGTTGAGGACACACACATCCATAATTTTGTGTCGTACATCATCAAACTGGTATTTGGAATTGAAGACATCCTGAAGCATGAGTGGTAAATATTAACTCGGCAACTCAATCAACGTCAAGTTAAATAATTTACTTGTAGGGCAAACGGTAGGTTGCATAGTGAAAAGACCGGAAAGTTCAAGCCTGATTACGTGGCATACGTCAGAACAAGGAGCACACGCCATGATCTTACCATAGCTGAAGTCAAGCCTACTGAATCCAGTTCTCGTAAGCCGCCATCTGATTTGGTGAAGTTAGGTCAACAGATGAAATTGATGCTGAACAACCTCGTAAGCTACAAGATTCCTAACCCTGTAGTATGTGGAATTCTGGTTGAAGGTAAATGAATACTTTTAAGGGCCTTTAGATATTTTATTTTTTATTTATTTTGATCGCTATAGGAAAAAAGTGCTCATTGTATAAAATGGATATTGTTGGACCAGCTTTCTATCGTATGGTACATGTTGTTTCGTTCTCATTGTGCACCAACAAATCTGAAGTAAGCTTGATTCCAAATATGTTTATGTGGATGTCGTGTTTAAAGGTAACATTGGTTGAGGCTTTCATCTCACTTTAAATCTAAAAATGAGTTTTAAAAGGATATCACAATCGAAACAGCCAAGCAGATAGAACAAACTGAAATAGCAAGGGCGAAAGGTAAAGGAAAAAGAAAGCTTGATGATTTTATTCCGGAGTCGTGGGTTCGAAGGGGTTCTTGTGCTTATAAGTACAGTAAAACCATACAATGATTAGTTGGAATAATAAAAAATGAATAAATACGTATCACGTTAATAGGCATAGACTATTTTCTGGATGTGTATAGACGTAAAAGATTTCTGTAAGTTTGATAAGATTGACAGGTTACACTAAAGGCAATAAAAACATGGTACTATGGAACCAATTTTTTTGAAGACGAGTTTTCATATCCTGACAATAAAGGCTTACCCATCTGATTATACCTTACCCGACTAAAAGTGACATCGTCTAATAATATTTAACTACCAAGTTCTCTTTTTAATGTTTTAGAATACAAGGAACAGAAATGGTAATTGTTGATAGTAGTGGTAGAGTCCTTTACAGTAGGAAGAAGATTATAGCAATTAAGTGCTTAGGATCGAACTTTTTTATTAGCAGATAGTGGACATATAGCAAGCAATTCGGAACCATGTTGCATCATTTGCATAACTTGTTCTGTAATTGAATAGGCCTTATACCCATAGGTGGGGACTATTTTTTAAAAATGATTTGATTCTTTTTTTTTTCTTTTTGGTGCCTTGTGGCACCCAAAAAAAAAATCTGTATTTGGGTGGATTATACTCTTTTGAAGCCATGATGTTAATTTTTAATGATGGGTTTCGCATAAAATTTATTGTTTTATTGAAACTGACAAACTGATATTTTGTACCTCCCAGAACAGTTGTCTTTTAGGCATATGCCACATCTATTGACACAGTACTTAGATCTTGATCGACCAGTGCAAGAAGATGAGTCTTTACAAACGAAGCAAATCCTGTTTGATCTTTTTGGCTTTTTAATGACGGGATTTGCGTTTTCTGTGCTGATGGATGGTGGGGGGGGGGACAAGAGGTAAGAGCAGAGGAGATAAACTCGGCGTTAAAACTGGCAAACATTTAGGAGCCAATGGAGCTGGTCCTAGCACCTGATTATTCTGTTTTGCCAGTTGTTTAGTTGGTCTTTTGGATACACCGACTTGCTGCAGATTCAGGAATTCTTTTTGGTCGTCCCAAAACGTTTCTAATACTTCGGCAGATGTTTTGATTGAGCGCAATTGAATTTTTAAAAACACTGGCCTCAACTCGTTTGTTAAAGCAAATTTTGATATGCTCTGGTGTCTTATAGTAAATGTCCTTACCATCAGCAAATGAAGACCAAAGTTTCGCAAATACCTCGAAGTCTGGAGTAACACTATCTCTATTCAAAAAAAAGCTCCTTCTTTTTGTTAATCAGTAGCTTTTTATACAATAATACTTCTTCTTTGGCATGAATGGGTACTACTGCATGTAATGTATGTTGTCTTCGTGCTAAGTAACGGTACAAAAAGTTGCGAGCTGAATAACCTTCTTTTCTAAAATTTATGATTGGCAAAAAACTTAGCTAAAGCATCTTTGTTGTTATCGCATTGGTTGAAAGTTGTTGTTGAGATAACTCATCCCCTTTACCTGACCGCATTTTATGAGCATCAATAAATGGAGATTCAAGCGCTATTATACCAAAAGTTTCGACATATTTTCCAACAAAATCGGTGGAAAGTTTTTTGATATGATGTAACGAGTAATTCCTAGCGGAACGGTGACCAGCATCCAATCTTATCATATTAATGCATTGGGTAATTTATAGACTATAATGAATTTTGTGAATTACACCTTCTCAATTTCTTGTACCAGCCTAAACAAAAATAAATTAAAAAAATTAGCATACATCTAGCAATTAAAGTGCTTCGATGTTATAATACAGTCGAAAGTCTGCAAGAACTGAATCGGCAAGACGCGGACCAAAGTTGATGGATGATAATTTTTGTATGATGTTTTGGTGGTATCCTTCTACGGAGCTGGTAACTCGTAGCATGTATATTTCATTAACTCATTATTATCTTCACCAACTTCTCTGTACAATGGAGGGCCATCAATCGAATCATAAACATGACCCAACTCAATGGATCTTAAAATATTTTTGGATATTCTTATAGATTCCTTGTCGAAGAGCGGAAATCCTGTCTTGGCACATGGTAAAGGCCCATACTGATCAAAGAGAAGCTTAACAGCAGGTAATAGTTGGTTCGGCGGAGGAGTTCTTCATTTGACTCGCTTTAGAATAAAATTTGGATGACTTGCCATCTATGCATGCATTGAAATCAGTGTTGATAGTTTTCAAATAGTTTTCCATATTTTTTTTTGTCTACTGGATCGTAAACAAATAAAGCATCTCTAAAACGCTGGTAAAGCTCTCTATACATACCATGCTTTTGTGATAATGGGAGCATATCCATCAAGTGGAATACATCTTTCAAAACTCGAGATGGTACTGACAATTGATCTGCAGAAGTTTCATTGATCGGAGTGAGCAGGGATATCGGGTGGGTTGTTGCGTTTTTTGAGGTTGATAACTGGAGCTTCGACGCAGTTCGTAACAAATTCCAATCCACAAAAACATGAAACGGGGTTGATCCGAAATCTTGCAAACATACTGGCATAGCTTAGTGAGACGTAGGCATACTTTGTTGATTCAGTTCGTAATTTGGAACTATTGTACCAGGTATCTTAACTTGCATGATTTTGACGGGAGCTTACAGACTCTCATCTAATATAGCTCTATTTTTTTCTAGATATGTCTTTGTTGTAGGATGAAGTACGCTCATATCCTGTGGTAAATCCTCTAAATAGTCAAACGTACATGGAAAGACCTTGTATGAATTTGTATACAGCGAAACAAGCGTGTTTTTTGCTGTTGATGGGCTGAAGGACAATCAATTAAGCTCTCAAAAATAGCTATGCTTACATAAGCATCTTATGCGGCATACTTGATTTGACCTTATGTGAGCTGAGCAGCATTCCAGTTTCCACACCTGATGTCAGTTAGTTTAGGTAATGATGCCTTTAAAACTACAGCACAAATTTTGGCTAAAGAGAAAGATCTTTATTCTATGATTCCTTTTTCCTTGCACTGTCTTTAACACCAGTTGTATTAAACTGAGGCTGAAAGTCCAATATCTTAACAATATTTTTGAGAGCATAATATCTGCATGATTTATACATGTTCGGTGCTTGTAGAGGCTTCAGATTGCACGAATTCGTCCAAAGACTTAGCAAAAAAAAATTGTCAAGGTGGATTGGTTATCGATCTGTTTACATTTACGACCAGCAATTTGTCCATTTAGACGCCCCCTTTTTATATTAGTGGCAATTCTAGTAATGTTTTGAGACTTATTACGATGGTTTGACATCTTTAATTATAATAAATAGTAAGCCAGAAAAAAGAATATTGTTGTGTCCAGTTCCAACTCATAACTTATCTGATTCTCAATGCATTTGAACCCATATCATTGTGACGCCCAAATGGCCGTTGTCGTGGGCCCTTTCCTCCTTTCATATGAACAAGAAACAATTTACATATGTAACTAAATTATGGATCACATCAGATATTTGATTGCTGCAGGGCTAATCTTCTATGTTTGGAAGCCGCTTACACTATTTGAAGCAAATCTATAGGCTAGTTTTTCAAAAAAAAAAAATTGAGTTTTTATTGGCTCTACAGTTCCCTCCCACAAAGCTTAAGGCCCATTTCTCAGGTTACTAGACTCGTAATATGCAGGCTGTCTGAATATCCTTAGTATGATTATCCACTTTGTTACTATGAGCCATAATATCCTCAATTTACCTAGTGTTTGAAGCCCTCACTGTATAGCGATGGTTAGCTACTACCATAATATCAGCTGTCATCCACCGCATTTCTCTTTTATATATTATACTTCTGTAGTTGAGATATCTGACTTTAACCTATAACAATAGATGAAACAACAAGAAAAGTATGTTTATAACAGAGCAATTAACTACTTACTTTTTTTATATTCCCTACAACTAGAAACTCGCATCAATTCGAGTGAACGCCACCCATAATGTGTAAGCTCGTAGCCTCCCACACTTAGAATGTGATGCTGTCTTCCTACCATACGCAACTAATGACCTATGGCCCCCCCCTCTTCACCAAAAAAGTTAAGAGGCTCGTTCACAGGGCAGTTCATGTCGTTAAACCTAAGGATTTAATGGAAGGTTGAATCTAGTTGTAGCGAGACGCTCGCATCAATTCGAGTGAACGCCACCCATAATGTGTAAGCTCGTAGCCTCCCACACTTAGAATGTGATGCTGTCTTCCTACCATACGCAACTAATGACCTATGGCCCCCCCCTCTTCACCAAAAAAGTAAAGAGGCTCGTTCACAGGGCAGTTCACATCGTTAAACCTAAGGATTTAATGGAAGAGTGCGTGACGAAACTTTGTGCATGAATTTTTTTTAGATATTTTAAACCCTTGGTTGTAACACCGATGTCTTACTGATGACGTAATAGTCGCGAACTATCGTGTTGGTTTAGTTGAATCGACATAATCGGGCGAATGTTTCACTCTTTTTACACGGTTGTTTTTTTGTCTATTTTTACTGCAGTTATGAAGGGCCCTAAATCCTTTAATGTCGAAAATGACTTTTGTTTTACTAAGGAAGATTGTTACGAGTATAACCTTCCAACTTTTTTCATATCTTTAAAAGCCTCATCCTGGCTGGAGGAAGAAATATTGGCTGAAAAGATTGTAAGCTTAAACTCGTGTGTTATTCAAGACGCAGAAACTGGATTAAGCGTCATTACTCAAGGATTTACAAAATTACAAAACATCGACGAGCTTCCGGACTCTTTAACTGACTTTGCAAAGCATGTATTGACCCACTACAAAAGACCAGCAGTAAAAAAACGCTTCCAACATCATTTTGAAACTACCTTTGACCACTATTCCGTACAGAACTCAAAAATACAAGCTACGAACAGCCTTCTTAAAGAAAGCTATCGTATCCATACCAGTTTGGGAACTGTCACGGCAGACGAAATCATCGGTTGTGGCACATCATATCACTCTGATGACAGCCAAAAGTCGGAAGATTACCACCCACAAAGATCAAGGAACTACACTGTTGACAAAATCTGTGAAGACCCTGGATCCGTAAGTTATAATATCGCTTTAAGGCATCCATAATTATTCACATATTCTTTTGCTATAGCCGCAAGATTCGATTCTGATGAGTCAACTGAGAGAGTTTAGGCATCGCTCAGTCGAGTTAAGCAAGATTGACGTGAATCAGATTTCGGACCTACGTCTTCTGTAAATATAAACTGAAGACCCGACCTAAATATATTAACGTTTTTTTTTCCTTACTTGCTAATAGTTCTTTAGACTTTATCTATCTTTTTTCAGAGGAGATTGATAAGTCGGTGACCAAGTATTTGGGGACAGAAGGCCACCTTTCACACGTTCCTGAGTTTGCTTGTGACAGGCCGAAAGATATTGATCCAGTCACTTTTAACTGGTGTATGAAACTTGCCAATGTAATATCTTTATTCAAGTGAATCATTTTTGTATACTAAAGTTAACTGATTAGTTCCGCTTCAACGACAACAACAATAAATGGATGGAGCTACAAAAGACCACCATTGCTATGTTAAACGAGGCAATTACAAATTATGATAAGCCAGTTGTCCAAGTCGCCAATTTGCTTCACACAGTGTCAGTACCTATTTTTCCCTCCACCTCAGGTCATTGTCACACAGATACTCAAGCTTTTTTTAATTTTAATTGTAGAGCACCGCGATTACTTATCAACCCAAACGAATCCAAAGTTGAGGACACACACATCCATAATTTTGTGTCGTACATCATCAAACTGGTATTTGGAATTGAAGACATCCTGAAGCATGAGTGGTAAATATTAACTCGGCAACTCAATCAACGTCAAGTTAAATAATTTACTTGTAGGGCAAACGGTAGGTTGCACAGTGAAAAGACCGGAAAGTTCAAGCCTGATTACGTGGCATACGTCAGAACAAGGAGCACACGCCATGATCTTACCATAGCTGAAGTCAAGCCTACTGAATCCAGTTCTCGTAAGCCGCCATCTGATTTGGTGAAGTTAGGTCAACAGATGAAATTGATGCTGAACAACCTCGTAAGCTACAAGATTCCTAACCCTGTAGTATGTGGAATTCTGGTTGAAGGTAAATGAATACTTTTAAGGGCCTTTAGATATTTTATTTTTTATTTATTTTGATCGCTATAGGAAAAAAGTGCTCATTGTATAAAATGGATATTGTTGGACCAGCTTTCTATCGTATGGTACATGTTGTTTCGTTCTCATTGTGCACCAACAAATCTGAAGTAAGCTTGATTCCAAATATGTTTATGTGGATGTCGTGTTTAAAGGTAACATTGGTTGAGGCTTTCATCTCACTTTAAATCTAAAAATGAGTTTTAAAAGGATATCACAATCGAAACAGCCAAGCAGATAGAACAAACTGAAATAGCAAGGGCGAAAGGTAAAGGAAAAAGAAAGCTTGATGATTTTATTCCGGAGTCGTGGGTTCGAAGGGGTTCTTGTGCTTATAAGTACAGTAAAACCATACAATGATTAGTTGGAATAATAAAAAATGAATAAATACGTATCACGTTAATAGGCATAGACTATTTTCTGGATGTGTATAGACGTAAAAGATTTCTGTAAGTTTGATAAGATTGGCAGGTCACACTGAGGGCAATAAAAACATGGTACTATGGAACCGATTTTATAAACACTGGATTTCATATCCTGATAAAAAAGGCTTACCCCTCTAATTATACCTTACCCGACTAAAAGTGACATCGTCAAATAATATATAACTATTAAGTACTTTTTTAATGTTTTAGAATACAGAAGGGGCGATGGTTGACAGCAGTGGTACAGTCCTTTAAAGTGGGAAGAAGATTATAGCAATTAAGTGCTTTGGACCGAGCTTTTGTATTAGCAGGCAATGAACGTACTCAGGTACTGAATTCATTCAAGCTTGGCCATTAGTGAGTAAAATCGGTACTCAGGTACTGAAATCATTCAATCATGGCCATGGGTGAAAAAAAAAACGGTACTGAGGTACTGAAATCATTCAAGCTTGGCCATTAATGAGTAAAATCGGTACTCAGGTACTGAAATCATTCAAGCGTGGCCATGGGTGAAAGAAACGGTACTGAGGTACTGAAATCTTTTCAAGCGTAGCCATGGGTGAAAAAACGGTATTCAGGTACTGAATTCATTCAAGCGTGGCCATGGGTGAAAGAAACGGTACTGAGGTACTGAAATCATTTCAAGCGTAGCCATGGGTGAAAAAAACGGTACTCAGGTACTGAATTTATTCAAGCGTAGCCATGGGTAAAAAAAAACGGTACTCAGGTACTGAATTCATTCAAGCGTGGCCATTAGTGAGTAAAATCGGTACTCAGGTACTGAAATCATTCAATCATGGCCATGGGTGAAAAAAAAAACGGTACTGAGGTACTGAAATCATTCAAGCTTGGCCATTAGTGAGTAAAATCGGTACTCAGGTACTGAAATCATTCAAGCGTGGCCATGGGTGAAAGAAACGGTACTGAGGTACTGAAATCTTTTCAAGCGTAGCCATGGGTGAAAAAAAAACGGTACTGAGGTACTGAAATCATTCAAGCTTGGCCATTAGTGAGTAAAATCGGTACTCAGGTACTGAAATCATTCAAGCGTGGCCATGGGTGAAAGAAACGGTACTGAGGTACTGAAATCTTTTCAAGCGTAGCCATGGGTGAAAAAACGGTACTCAGGTACTGAATTCATTCAAGCGTGGCCATTAGTGAGTAAAATCGGTACTCAGGTACTGAAATCATTCAATCATGGCCATGGGTGAAAAAAAAAAACGGTACTGAGGTACTGAAATCATTCAAGCTTGGCCATTAGTGAGTAAAATCGGTACTGATGTACTGAATTCATTCAAGCGTGGCCATTAGTGAGTAAAATCGGTACTCAGGTACTGAAATCATTCAATCATGGCCATGGGTGAAAAAAACGGTACTCAGGTATTGAATTCATTCAAGCGTGGCCATTAGTGAGTAAAATCGGTACTCAGGTACTGAAATCATTCAATCATGGCCATGGGTGAAAAAAACGGTACTCATGTACTGAATTCATTCAAGCGTAGCCATGGGTGAAAAAAAAACGGTACTGAGGTACTGAAATCATTCAAGCTTGGCCATTAGTGAGTAAAATCGGTACTCAGGTACTGAAATCATTCAAGCGTGGCCATGGGTGAAAGAAACGGTACTGAGGTACTGAAATCTTTTCAAGCGTAGCCATGGGTGAAAAAACGGTACTCAGGTACTGAATTCATTCAAGCGTGGCCATTAGTGAGTAAAATCGGTACTCAGGTACTGAAATCATTCAATCATGGCCATGGGTGAAAAAAAAAAACGGTACTGAGGTACTGAAATCATTCAAGCTTGGCCATTAGTGAGTAAAATCGGTACTCAGGTACTGAAATCATTCAAGCGTGGCCATGGGTGAAAGAAACGGTACTGAGGTACTGAAATCTTTTCAAGCGTAGCCATGGGTGAAAAAAAAACGGTACTGAGGTACTGAAATCATTCAAGCTTGGCCATTAGTGAGTAAAATCGGTACTCAGGTACTGAAATCATTCAATCATGGCCATGGGTGAAAAAAACGGTACTCAGGTATTGAATTCATTCAAGCGTGGCCATTAGTGAGTAAAATCGGTACTCAGGTACTGAAATCATTCAATCATGGCCATGGGTGAAAAAAACGGTACTCATGTACTGAATTCATTCAAGCGTAGCCATGGGTGAAAAAAAAACGGTACTGAGGTACTGAAATCATTCAAGCTTGGCCATTAGTGAGTAAAATCGGTACTCAGGTACTGAAATCATTCAATCATGGCCATGGGTGAAAAAAACGGTACTCAGGTATTGAATTCATTCAAGCGTGGCCATTAGTGAGTAAAATCGGTACTCAGGTACTGAAATCATTCAATCATGGCCATGGGTGAAAGAAACGGTACTGAGGTACTGAAATATTTTCAAGCGTGGCCATGGGTGAAAAAAACGGTACTCAGGTACTGAATTCATTCAAGCTTGGCCATTAGTGAGTAAAATCGGTACTCAGGTACTGAAATCATTCAAGTATAGCCATTAGTGAGTAAAACCGGTACTCAGGTACTGAATTCATTCAAGCGTAGCCATGGGTGAAAAAAACGGTACTCGGGTACTGATTTCATTCAAGCGTGGCCATGAGTTTATAAAATCGGTATTGAGGTATTGATTTCGTTCAAGTGTGGCTATGAATGTGTAAAATCGTTACTCAGGTACTGATTTCGTTTTAGCGTAGACATGAGTGTGTAAAATCGGTAGAGCAAGCAATTCGAAACCATGTTGCATGTTTTGCATAACTTGTTCTGTGATTGAATATAATTTAAAACCCACGTGCAATAAGGCTTTGTAAAACGGAACGGTTATGACGCAAGTTGTTATTGTCATGCAAAATCAGTCGTACCGGCCGATCCTAATTAAGGAAGATGCACCAGTTATATGTATTGACTAGGATACCCCGTATTATACCGGCTGATATCTATGTGAATGTGGAAAAAGGTGCACAGTTACATAATTATCAGTCCAAAAACCTCAAATATGTGAGATTACACTGACACAGGTCCCGGATATCAGGGATTCAGGCATGTATCACTACAAGTACGATGCATGTCAACGTGTGAAGTGCTCAGACACGATCCCCAAGAACGATTCCCCGGACTATCAATAGGGTATACTTAATCATGTCTTCAGTTACTTTTAGCGCTTTTGGTAAAAATATGGGTTGTAATTGGAGACAAACATATAATGTATACGATAAAATTTGGTGAACTGCATAGATTGATTACTGTCTAACAGTAAGATAGGGAATCACCTATCCGCGCCAAGAAAAAAAACCCTGATGTGCTTGTAGCTCGAAGAGAATGTAAATCAGTGTGTGTGTGGTTATTAGAATCAACTTGTACATTGCCATTTTAAAACCTGAAATAAACAACTTTAATTTTTTAGATTTAGAATATGATGCAATAACGTTAGTTTTGGCAATAACTTATAGATAAAGGAACGGAAAGATCTTACTACAAGCAGTAAGGCGTCCAAACAAAGGCTTGTAAAAGAAAAGTTGTTATTGGCTTTGCTTCGGCTTAGAAATAGTCGGCTTACCTGAAATAAGACGCCATTGTTATTTTTGTGGCTGATCTAACATTATGTATAAAAGCTAATAGTTTTTTTTTAGTTTTTTATTTTTATAGTTCGATAGTTGAACAATTTTTTGATATCATCAAGCAATGTCTGCTGAACCTTCTTTCACGTCTTCTATAGCTGTATCCCAATCTTCTATCTCGCGCACTGCTTCTGGAGTATCCTCTACTGCCGATGCTTCTGTCGCGTCTAGTATAATTTCCGCAGCATCGTCTGTGGCAGCATCTTCTGAAATATTTGCTTCATCTGAAATATCTGCTCCTGCATCATCTATTGTCGCAAGTGTTGCCCCAACACAGTCTCTTCCAGTATTTTCAACCTTGCCTCCCTTTGTTGCAACACCAACAACTACGAGTAAAGCAGTTACTGTATTCCCCAACTTTATGATAACGTTTGCTGCATTATTTTTAATTGTGTTGATGTTTAAGCGTAATCAATAATCTTTGTATAAAAAGTGTGGAATAAACATAATAAAATGATTATATTTGAAAGACTTTGATATTGGTTCAAATCACTCGTTTTTATTTCGACGCGGCAGTTCGTAAAGACCTTTAAAGGCACTTGATATTTGCAGCTTATAGGCATTTGCTTTCACTTTTTTAAAAATAAAAGTAGATCTCATCAGTCTAATTCAATAGTTAGACAACTTGTGTTATTCAGGGCACAACATGCGCACTACGTAACAACCTTATTGTAGACTTCATATAAAGCTGAATCCTTTCTTAGCTTGGATCCACAATAAGTTCCCATTGAAATTTAGTAAGTATTTCTAAATCAAGCTTAGCTCCTGTTTGAGAATAGAAGCTCACAACACCAGTAAAAATTAATTTACCATTGACTGGGATCGTGATAAATACAGGGTTGTATAGGTGGTTAAAGTCGATGTGTCAAATCTAGTTTTGTTTGAGTGTGTTGAAATTGGTGTTGCCAGTTTTAGCTGGTTGCACCAATGGGTGTTTTGATTAGGCGCGTTAATATACTTTCATTAATGCAAGCTATAAAAAGTTTTTACTTACACAATAGGCTGCTTTCTTTATAAACTTTGGCTGGTTGTTACATTTTTTAGCCTCGGAAAACCAACTTTTTTTTAGGACAATACATACGGTCACTTGTAGTAACATCCATCTTCATTGCCAAATGAATGAATGCAAAAGTTACCAAAGTTATGTGTTCGTGAAACTTTATGTGATTTATCATCCACTGGTGTCATTCCTTCTCGGTCTGGTTAATTTTTTTTAGTTTTATCACAGCTCTAGACAAAGTACGTCGCCGGTAATCATAGGGACCACCTTATCTAGTATTTGATGCGTCTGCTGGGCTTTTAGCTTTGGCGGTCCTTGCTACTACCAAACGCCTATTGTTGACTCCGTCTCGCCTCTTCCTCATTTAAATTTGGAATGAACTAGTTACTCTCTGACCCGAATCCAGTAATAGAAGTCTATTACAACTCTTTATCCCTTACTTCTCTCTCTCTCTCTCTCTCTCTCTCTCTCTCTCTCTCTCTCTCTCTCTCTCTCTCTCTCTCTCTCTCTCTCTCTCTCTCTCTCTCTCTCACATTCTAAACGAACACAGAACCAAGACACCTCGAAACAAAGAGCCTCAAAACAATTCTATGTGACTGACTACCTGGCGGTACACCAATATATTGGAGTAACCATACCCCAAACAATGTCAGGATGAGATAATCTATTATTTGAGAAAGGAATTGCTGCATTTCAGGCAACCTTTTACGAACAACAATTATAAATATCAGAGCATTTTAAGAATTCACATATGCAACGCCACACTTGTATAAAGTTTGTCAGTGGCTCAATATCATATACCAATTGTGACGGGACCATTTTACGAGAATAATAAAAAACCATAAATCATGCAGGCGTAAAACGAAATATCGCGTGAATAGGCAGGGAATGTTAGACTTTACATGAATTCACTGCAACTTCATGTGGAATTATTTTTTCGTCGAATACCAGAGTTGCTGGGTAGTCTTGCTTTTTTAACACTGGAACTTTTACATTCGGAATGAACAAGCCCCATTTCTATTGCACTCCTAGATTTTGAAGCAAGTGAGGGCGTTTTTTTTTCACGTTATCGAATACAAACGACAAGAAACTAACTTCCAGGATGTTGAGTTGACTAACATTGCTTTCTTTGATAGCAAACATATCTGTTAAATTTAGGCATTTCCGAATTTAAGCTTTTAAGATGGTGTCTCCTGTGGAATGCAGTAAAAATATTTAACGAGGATCTATAACGTTTACTGGTTCATTTGAATATACTCTATTTGATAGAGATTAAAAAAATAATAAAGTTGTAAAATATAAGTATCATCGTCCATTTGAGAGTCGCGCTTGAGAGAGATGAGCAGGAGTTAATTTTATTTTATTAAACGACCAATCGTGTCCTATTTAAAAAAACAAGTCGACGTATCACGAAAGAATTTGCACTTGAGCTCACAACAAATAACGTTAGTAACGGTTACTGCTATTACTCCATCTTTCGTACGCTTCGCAGTCAGAAACGATGCACCACGCTAAAACTTGATAAATTTTAACGTCATCAGAATATGCTAATTTTGGTAAGGAAAATATTATTGGCAACAAATTATGTGATAAGACGTACGTAAAAGGTGAATAAAATACTGGGGGTGGTTGGTGTGTAAAGCTGAATATCAATTATATAGTGTGAATTAGCTTTAATGCTAAATTAATAGGGTGTTCCTTATAGGATGACATGTTTGCAAGTCAAAAAAGGGATTGAAGCTAAACTTTAAAATCCGCATAAAAAGGTCTCTCTCCCCAAAAAAAAAGTTTGTTCTAGTTTCTTTGTTCTTTAGTTTTTTTAACAACTTTTAAGAAAAAATAAATAAATAATAATATGGGATACGTAATTGAGGTAATAACACCTTTTTTATTTTAATTTTTATAACTTGCTAAATCAACTGTCCTTTATCGATGTAGTATAGTAAGGTAGAGTACAAATAGCACGCGTTTTTATCATTCACGTAAATTTATATCAATTTTTTCTATTTCATCCTAAAAGAATGATGATCCTGTCTTCGGCAGCTGTACAGCAGAAAAATGCGCCATTTCAGTAAGTAGACTCTTTTTCTCTTTGTATATGAAGAACATCTTTATTGATTATTACATTGATTTATTAGGGAGGAGATCTTTGTATTGGCGTCGTTTCTGAAACAGAAGGAAAGGAAACCCAGTGGAAACATTGGTAACGTGCCTAGACCCAAATGCTTAGATATGCGGCATGAACTTACTTCTTTGTTCTTTTAGGACATGTGTAACGCCAGCCATCTTAAACACTATTAAGCTCGCTGTCACAGATCCCGCACAAATGAATGGATGGGATACACTTAAAACAGATGACAAAGAGAAGGTACAGAAGGCATGGATGAGTGATAAAGTTTCCAATGCAAAACCAGAGTAAGTCCTGATATTACGTCTCTCTGTTTCCCACGGAAAAACGATACTAATTTTAGTTTTTATAAGCAATAAGGATGACGTCTCAACGTAAAAACCATTTGTATCTATGTGCACCCCTTTACAAATCGCTGATTTTCATTCTCTGTTTTTTTAGTGCCGAAATAAAAGTAGATGATTCCGCCAATCAAAATCAAGCCGACGCTTGTGCTCCCGTCCAACCCGAGATTGCGAGTGACAAAAATCCAAGCCTCATCGATCAGGTACAGACCGTGATTAGTAATACCGAGGAGACCACGATAACAACCCAAGATACAACTGAGAGTACGGGTGAGAAGGATACTACAGAGAAGAACGAAGCTACAACTGAATTTTTCAACAAAGAGGTGGAAATTAAAAATGATGTCATTGGCAAGCAAGATGAGGTAGCGTCAAAGAATAACGAGGTGACCAATGAGGTGAACGAGAATAGCTCCGTCGTTTATGAAAAGAAGGAGGAGAAAGATGGACTCAACGAAAGCTCGACTGAAGTTAGTAAAATTTCACTGGAGACAAGCGTGGTCAATAATGATATCAGTAGCTCAAACGATATCGAGATGACCACGGATGTGAGCTCTTCCAAGAAACGTGATGCTACCACTATGGAGGAAACTACCACAGTCCAAGAAAAAACAACTGTTGTTAGTGGTAGAACTTCAGGAAAAGTTAGGCAAGTATAGAGCTTATAAACGATCCTATGTAATAGTGGTTAATGTTTTTTTTTTCATTCAGACATATCAAGCCAGTCAGAAAACCCACTCGCAGATCTCCAAGATTTGTTGCCGGAAATGACACTAAATCGGAAGAAATCACGTAAGTTCAAATTAAATGAAACTAAAAGATGCAATATCTAACAATGAAATATACAGTCCATCGGCTGCCAAAAAAAGAAAAGTTACTGAAGATGTTAAGACTATTTAGTCATTTTTTTTTTCTGATAAGAAAATATCTATTATGATTTATGCTACAAATTTTTAAAAAAAAAAATAAAGTAAAAAATGGTGTAACAAATTTTGGATTAAATGTTATATAAGGTGAAAGGGGAGGAAAAGGGGAAGGGTTATATAAACTACAAAAATGGTATAAAAGGTATGAAATTAAAGTAATATAGGTATAATTAGGGCTTTACATAATTACTAGGGAACACTCCGGATAGTGGCTTATTTAAACCACCATCCTTGTAACCTAGCCACCAAACATTATCAGTAGTATCGGTTACTACAATTGTATCTCCTGCATCTAAACTAAGCTCTCCAAATTCTTGGGCTTTGAATGCATATTTGGCATAAAACAATTTTGGGTGGGTGTCATTAATGATTGCAGCGGTGTTGGCTTTAGCTGAAGCTACCATGCTTTCAAAAGACAAAATACCAGCAGCAGCTGCTGCTGTGGTGATTGGGATTGGATTGATAATAGTTGTTGTAGGAGAATAAACACCAATGTCTCCATCATCGTGCTGGAAAGCAGATCTCGAGGTTGTATTAGAAGGTCCTGCAGCAGCACGACCTGTGGTAGACGCTTCAGCTACTCCCGCTCCTGCTGCTGTAGCTGCAATTGTAGCTGCTCCCAAACTTCCTGTACCAAATAAACCGAATGCATCAACTAATCTATTGGTAGGTGTCCACGGGGGCATCTCATCAGGACCCCTTGCATCTTTATGTTTTTTAAACAAAAATAATAGAGCAATGGCACTCAAGGCAAAGAGTATACCCACAGAAATAGCAATTGAAATAAGGATGACAGCCGCCACAGATAGATAACCTAGCAAAGAAAAATCGTCAGTATAATCATGTATGTATTGATAAAACATTTAATACTTACGACGTCCATTGGTAATACCATTGAAACCTGTGGGGTGAATCACCTTTTGTATATTACCGGCTTTACCATTCAATTGAGTAGTAAGTAAATAAGGATACCAAGCAGTTCCATCATAAAGTGCTGCACTAGCGTTTCCAAAATCTTGAATGTTCAAAGTCCCGACAGCTAATAACATATTCTGTGTGCCACTGGGATATCGTTGCTCAGACGAACTAGAGATTGGCACCAGTAGTAGTTGACTGATAATAGTTCCTTGTGCTAAATTCGAAGCCAATGATGTATATGTATTACCGTTCAAAGATCCAACGAAAAAGCTGTTTGATAGACTACATGATAATTAAAGTCAAATCCTGTGGTTCCTTTTTTTTTTTTTTATAAAAAAAAAAAAAACTAATTTGGGTCTTACCTTGTTCCAGCAACAATTACCTCGTTGTCGACACTGCTAATAATTGTGTTTGGGATACCAGACAGTTGGTCCGAGCTCAAGACAGTAGACCAATTATCAGCTGCATCAGTCACACTTGCAATAGCAGTAGCAGGTTGATTTTGAATACGGAGATCACCCACCACGATAATCTTTTGGGGTTCCTCGTTGATTGGAATGATCATGTCATAAGCAGTTCCTGTCAAACTCAAGGCGATGGGATCCCATTGAAGCGTGGAAGGATCGATTGCACACACTGCTTCACAATCTAACAGACCGACCTTTGAAAATTTACCGCCAATTAATACTTTTTTCCCATCTGGATGAGGCTTAATAACATTGACAGTTCCTGGAGAGTTGTTCTCGGCTGTATTCGTAAAAAAGAAAAAAAAAAGAAAAATTGATTGAGTCTATTTAATCACAGTATACTTTGTCTATTTCAATCTTACCTGTTACACCATGAATACGAATATTTGTATTATTACTGACAAGATCATAAATAGCTAAGCTTATAGATTGAGTTGCTTCTGAAGAGAACTGTCCACCTACGTAGAGCCAGGTTCCAAATGTGGCTAATGAATAGACACGTCCTTGAAAAACATCGATCGTAGTCCATGCATTAGTAACGTTACTATAGGATAAGACGGTGGACGTTTCATTCATCTCTTCAGTGTATTGTGCAATCACTGTATGCTCTTCGTATGTCTGATTGTTCAACCACGTCACACCAGCAGAGACTGTTACAGAATCGTTAAAAATATGTCTAGATGAATTAAGGCTGCTGGAAAGAACAAGATCGGCACGGTACGTCTGTGCACCTAAAATTGCACCTGCTAGTATATTTTGATAGTCGATTGCGACCTCTCCAACGACAAGCGAAGATCTTTCAGTCCATGACAATAATTTCGTATTCCACTGTGCGTTACCGACTGACATTTTCGTATTGTTGATCGACAGCCGATGGTTAAAAGGCCCAGAAACAGTGAGTGTTGTATTATCTGACGATAACAAGAGATTATTGACTGAACCATCTACTCCCTACGAGAAAGAAAAAAAAAGCATGCGTTACTACTATCTGTAAATCGATTTTCCTTCTCTATACTTTACATCTCCAAGCGGTGACCATAATTTTTTAGCCGTATCGAATTGACCAACGTGTTTAAGATTTAAATTTGTCATGGTTGCATTAAAATCACCACCAACGTATAAAACTAAAAACGTGTCATTAGTGAGAGATCTATATCATAATGTGACTTTTTTCGGGAAAAAAAAACTTACTTGTATTGGATAAAAGCAGTTTGGAGACTTTACCGTTCAAACCAGCAGAGCTGTTATCTAAAGCAAGTAACTGTCCTAGTTGATTATTGTAGGAAACGATATTCCTAAATCCAGTTGTATTTGAACTAGCGAATTCTCCTCCAATATAAAGTAAATCACCATCTGAAGCATCAATCGAATACACAATGGATCCTATTGGTAATTGTTCTATGTATATATTTTAATACACAGAAGTTAGAAGGTGAATCTTTCATTGAGGGAGGGGAGGTGAAACAATGTTTACATACGATTTAAAGGCTTCCAAGATATAGCTGTTGTGTTTGTTGCATTTGCAGGATTGTATTCTAGTATGCTGACCAATGGCGCAGCTGTCATATTTCTAACAAATTCAATTGTATCAGCCATAATTTGAACGTTTGCATCGTTATTTGAAGGCTTAGTGGCATTTGGAGCTGGGCGAAGTGTAATCGAGGGTCTAAAGTTTGTTGAGACAGGAGAAATATATCCACTGTATAACAGAATACGATGATCAGTAAAAGTATTTTGATCAGATATAATAGTTGTGACAGGAAAACCAGGGGATAATTCGAGTGAATATTCCACCTGTGTTCTAGTAAAGCAATTGGAACTTCCAACGCATCCAGGTGTAGTTGCATAGACATCGTATTGTCCCTGTGCAGGGATATTTCTAAAAATAACAATTAACACGCAAAAAAAAAAAAAAAAAAAAAAGGAGGGAGGGGGGAAGAATGGGAGTTTCCTTACGGTTCGTATACAATGGCAGTGTTTGAAGTAGCCAATTCAGAATATGGCACGTTTGCTACTAGTATAGTTTGGTAGTAACCAAAAACATAAACATCTTTCCAATTTCCGGTGACTGTGGTTTGAGTAGATGATGCAGTAGGATTACATTGAGAATCATTTGTATTCAGATGTGGATTTACAGAAATATCTAGCGCAATATATTAAATGATGGTTGCATAAAGTTTTAATTTATCATTTTTACCTGATTGATATATTTGAACATAACCCAGACCGCCACCAGAGCCATACCAGCTATTTATATTGATTCGAATACCAGTCGCTGTAATAGGATCTACGACTGTGAAGTCTTGATATGTATCGTTGGATAACGTGCAATCCTTTGAACAAACAATTGTCTGCTGTGTAACAGGGTCTACATACGACAAGTTAAAATAATGGTTCCAGCCTAATGCAAGTATACTTTTTTGTTGTGTTAGAAAAATGAGGGGACCAGACAAAGATATGATGATGGAGCTTACTTGAATGAAATTGTTCCTTTTTCAGTGTGAGTGTTTGATAGCCTAAATACAGTGGGCTCTACCGGATTAGCAAAATTTGCATCCCAATAGCCAGGGACACCATCTTGCAGATACCAAGGTTGAGCATTTGATATTTGAGCAGGACAAATGATACTTTTTGGATCAGCTTGATAGGCACCATTTCCTGAAGATATTGACTATAGGAGTAAAGATAGATTAGTAAATAAATTACAGATGATATATATGACTTACAGTAGGTGAATTCAATGGAACCAGTTGGCTTGTATTTGAATTAAAGAACTGGCCATCCCCAGTAGCATCGAAATGCCCACCAAACAATATAGTATTATACTTTTTGTTTTTGGTGATGGTATAGACTGGACCATTAAATCCTTTCCAAGGCAATAAGGACCAAGAACTATTCTTTATGTTCCAAGAAGCAACGTTGGACATTGTGGAATTTGTATCTACAGGAGAAGAGAAATTTCCACCAATATAAAGTACTTGATCCAAATCATCGCAATATAGAGAATAGACAGGACCATTTAAACCTTGATCTAAAGACTGAAACTGATTTGTTTGTGTATCAAATTTTACGACATGATGAACGAGGTATGTTTGATTGACAGTTTCAAAATGACCTCCAAAATAAATAGAGTTTTGAAACATACACGATGATGTGATATTGCCTTGAAAATGACTGATTTTTTCATAGGTATTGTTATTGTTTCGTAAAATAATCGAGTCCTCGTTTGTTGACTGAAATTGTTGTAAGCTGTTCACATATGATATTCCCGCATAGTTTCCAGCAAAGCCCAAGTGCCCTGCGTTTCCCTCGTCTATCACTGTCGGGACACTAAATAGTCCAGATACGATATCCAAGGAAACGAGTAGACAAAAGGTCAATGTCAACCTCATTGAGTTACTTTTTTGAATTTTTTTTTTGTTTCTTGTACTTTTTTAAAGTAGAAAAAAAAAGGGGAAAATAGAAAAATAAACAACACACCAAAAGAGTAAATGAAAAAAAATATTATATGCGTAACATTAATCTTTCCCCTATAAAAAAAAAGTACCCAGGAGGTGTACCCGCATTTCAAAAAGGTAATCGCGCTTATTTGACGTCACGTTACAGTTTGTATTCTTTTTTTTATATTTTATTTGCTCTTTCTTTTCTTTTGGTCATTGTTTTTGTTATGGCACAATACCTTACTGCTCAGTGGGACTACACCGCTGAGGGAAACTATGAATTGTCCTTTAAAGAAGGAGATCAAATAAAACTTTTGGAGAAACACAATGACGATTGGTAAACCAATCTACACCTTCTTTTTTAAATTAGTAACTGTCACCTAATCCCTCCCTCTTTTTTTAATTGTGTAGGTGGGAAGGTACATTATTCATAAAGAAATAAAAGAATTATATTAACGTATCCTAGGTGAGCTGAACGACGAAATTGGATTTTTTCCTGCAAATCGAACAATAGCTGTCATGGAAGAAATTGGTACAAGTTTGGGAATTTTTTAATTGTAAAATAACTTTGATCAGGCACTAACAATTTCATATCTTTAATCAGTCAAGGTAAACTACACTAAAACATACATGCCATTTTTGTCCCTTACACTCTTTCATTAGAATTCAACTAGACCTGCCACACCTAATAATACATGTTCAGACTCAGTAACGGAGTACAATCAAACACTACCACCGGATCAACGCCCTCCCATCATCGCTTCCAATAGTAACCCGTATCTTCAACAGTCAAATGCAGTAATAAGAGATACCATGTCTGCACCAATTTTACCCGATAGGGCAAAGGCAAATTTACTAGTGGATATTTCGACGGAAAGTAACCTAGATGATCTACCAGCTGGATGGAGCTATTCTTACGGTTTGTTTTTATACAGAATATATTTAGATAATCACTTTTTACTCAAATCATTCATCTCTGTAGATCAAGCAGGTACCATCTATTTCTTTAACAAGAGTACAAATGAATCACAATGGGAAAGACCGACAGAGACTCCCAAAACTAAATATAATATTGACGACTTGGTATATGATATCAAAAAATTGGTATGCCTCACCATATATAATTAGTGGTTATGAGACTGACCAATATTTAGAGTTTGGATGCCTTACATCCCAACTGGATTCGTACACAAAGTATTATTCAAATGAAAATCATTGCAGAGGAGGAAATTCCTTGGAAAGAATATTATGCGGTTTTGGCAGTTGGATATTTATTGATATATAAGGAAGGACTAAACAAAACTTCAAGGGTAAGTAAGTGTAAAAATAAATGTTGGGATAATAATCTCACTGTGTATTCTTTTCTTATGATATGATCAGAGACCTTCCTCTATGAAGTCTGTAGCTGCTTTTGGAACAATTAATCTGCAATCTTCTGAAATAACCCCAGCCACAAAGTTAGATACCCGAAAGAAGAATGCTTTTATCATCAACAACAGTGATCTAAAGATAGTAATCAGTGTAGCCAATGAGACCTTGTATTCCGATTGGTTAGATGCAATCATGCGTGAATTGGTCTCTTTGAAAGAAAATCGGGAAAACCAAGACATAGACCTGGTACAGCTACTCGCATCCATCCCTCTTAAAGATAAGCTTATAAAAAGTAAGTCTGACGTTACTCAGACCGCAGAAGGTAAAGATACTGCTTAATAATTAATTTTTTTTTATACTAACCAGTGGGCATATAGAGTCAAAGCTGACAAGATGGTTCTCCAGATCAAGTAGAAATAGTGTCAGTAATAAACAACATATACCAACCGAGCCTCCACCTGTCGGAAAAGAGGTGTTTGGAGGCTACTTAAAACTCGAAGAAGGAGGAGGGATACCACTTGTAGTACGTTCATGTATTGAGCAGGTTGATAAAAGAGGTAACATTAAGCATTTTGACAGGACGATGTCTCAACTAATACTCCACAAATAGGCCTAGATGTTGTAGGAATTTATCGCTTGTCTGGTCAGACTACAAGTATACAGAAATACAAAAACCAATTTAATACCAGTAAGTTGCCTGTGAATCATATCCTAATAAAATTCGTATTCATGATTTTAGACCCGGAGGATGTAAATTTAGATGAGGAGAACGATATTAATGTGATTACTGGACTTTTGAAGCTCTATTTCCGTGAGCTCAAGAATCCTTTGTTGACATTTGAATATTATGACCGAGTGATTGAAGCAGCTCGTTTACAGGACTACGATGAGCGTATGTTCCGACTCAAATCCATAATCCAAGTGCTCCCAGTTCCTAATTACAAGGTATTTCAGTATTTAGTTCGCCATTTGGAACGAGTAAAGGATCAGAGTAAAATCAACAAGATGGAGGCATCCAATCTTGCCTTGATATTTTCCATTGGATTACTAAGATCAAAGCAAGACGATTTGTCTTCTTCCATTTTGCACAGTGATCTGTTGAGTAAAGTAATGGAAACTATTATACAACATGTTGACTGGTTTTTTGATACAGATACAGATGACGAGTTATTAGTAGAAGATGCAAGTGTATTATAATAATAATAAAATGGGTTTATTTATCAGCACGGAGCTCAACGTTTGTTTCTTCTATATCACCATAAACATTTTTGGGATTAGGATTGATGTCAGGTGTGAAATTATTTTCAGAAAATGAAAATGAGTGCCTTGCTCTCCGAATAACTGAATGTTTCAAGAACTATTTAAATATAGAGATGATTAATGCATACGTATAACGTCTTAAAAATCTACTTCACTTACAGCGCCTGTAGCTCCTAGATGGCCTTCATGTCTAAGAAACAATGCCTTCATATCTCCGTTAGACCAAAAATTGATGGCATAAGATAACGTATTCATTGTAATAGGGTGTCCTCTGATAAAGCAGCCACCGAAATAGATGCGTTTCAAATCATGTTGCTTTGCATTCAAGTAGGCTATTTGACCAATATTATTACTGTACACATAATGTCAATACATACCCCTCCTCCCGTATTCCAATCAAAACATGAAAATATTTTACCTGACCATGAACAACAAACTTTTTGCAATGTCACAAGCTTTAAAATTGTCCTGAGATTGTTGCACTCCCTTTTTAAAGACTTTACCAAAACTGGATGCGATCTTTGTAGCTTTTAGACCAAGTTTGGTGTAATCTGCACCGTAAATATCTCCAACCAATAAATCAACATTTTTGTTATCACCATCCTTGGATATTTCGAGCATTTCTTAAAAAAAAAAGGGTGTTACTATGTTTGCAGTTACTACCTGTTATTATCTTACCATCAAAAGATGTCGCTTTTGTCAATAATGCCATCAATCCCCATAAAGTACCACCACCAAGCTATAATTTTATTAGGGTATGCGATATTACACTTTCAGGCTAGACTTACAGAAGTACCACTAATACGAGAGAATTCATCAGGGCCTGTTACCTTCAATATACTATCATTGAAACACGAGGGTTTAATACAATATCGTCCTCATTTAGTTTTATTTTTCCCTCGTTTACCTAACACCTGATCCAATGTTGACTAGCTATTGATTACTAATAGAATGAGAATGATGTAGTTATATACCAATGTATTTAATTTTTTTACCATGTAAGGATATATGTCTCTCGTCTTTTCTTCAAATCTCATTGGGTCAGGCTCCTGTTCGTTATAAGTAAACACCTCGTAAGGTATCTCTGTTATGAAAAAATTGAGACCTAGTTCGAAATGCTGGTTAATTTTATTTGCTATCTTTGGTCCTTCGTGTAATATATATTTACCAGTGATAAGACATTCCATTTCATCCTCTTTCTGAACAATAACACCTGGTAAACGCGCCTCCAGCTTGTCGTAGAACAGGTAAGCGCCACCACCTGTCGCTTTTAAAACCAGACTTGTGTTTTCTGGTGTTAGCGGACGTGCGTCTGCCATGAGTGCTGCTACAAAGTCGATGCACTCGTCAATTTTCTCAGTCTCAATCTTTTTAAAATGAAGACGACCTCCATTTAGTTCACCAGAGGAAGTAAAATAGACGATTTTAGCTAAAGAACCACCAATCTACAATTAGCGCTTTTAGTTTTTTTTTTTTTTTTCTATTATGCAAAAAATATAAAAAATTAAAAAAGGTATCTTTACATCGATAGCAATATGCGCTACGTGTTCTGTTTGATTTGGTAAAACAATATCTCTAGTTTCGTTAGCTGCGTAAGTTGCTTCTGACACTGATGCACCATCCACGTTCATTACAGACGCATTGTCGTTCATTTTTAAGTGTTTGCAAGAAAAGAAATTTTATTGGAGTTTCAAAAAAAAAAAAAAAAGAAACGCTTTCCCCAGTTTATATTTAATGTTTTCGCAAGTTAGCTAGTGTCTTTTGCTTGGCTTCGATTTCGGATCTCAAAGACTGGATCTCTTCATCCCACTTTTCGTCCGCCTTTGATAATAACTGCTTGACTTTATCTTCGTCGAGTAAACCTGTGCTTTCCATCTCTTCAGCAGCTGTCAAAAGAACCTCTACTTTCTCTGTAAGATTCGAAAGTTGTTCTTCCAGTTTTTTCTCTTCTTGTATATCGCCTTGTAATAAGGCTTTTTCTCTCTTTAAGTCTGCTTCTGCAAAATGAAGCTCGTCGTCCAATTCTTTAGTTCGAATCGTTAATTCTTCAATTTCTCTGAGTGTTTCCGATTCTTCTTCCAATAAATCTTGATCTGTCTCTAAATGTTCATTGGAATCTTTATCTGTCTCCACGTCTTTTGTCTGAGGAAATGCACCTGTTTTATTTTCGGTTCGATCGTTAGACATGGTAAAAAAAAAAAAAAAAAAAAAAAAAAAGAGAGCTCGAAAAGAAAAGCGCAATAATTCCTTGCCTGAAAAGTATCAGTATATTTGAACTTCAGAACCTTTGGTTATATCTTGAAATGTGGTTCCCCAAGCACAGATAACTTCATATTTTGCTTGTCATGTAAGATTTAATGGCTCAAACAGTAGTTTCTATTATGCCGATAACAGAAAAACCTATAATAGTGGCATCTTAAGCTTTCACTAGTTATAATGTACTAGATTTGCCTGTATACTATCAAGATATCTTTGTAAGCAGGTGAAGGGACCCGATGTTTTTAAAGGGGGTAAATTATACTTCGGCACTATGTTATCGAAAATGCTATTACACATTTTTTTAAAATGCGCTACACTTTGACTTTTTTTTTGCTACATAATTTTGGTGCTATGCTTCCGCCCACTTTTTTGAGGAGACTAATTTTACCAGATGTTTGTAGCTGGTTTGTCCAGCTTTTTAAGAATAAAGTCGCCGCCTTTTTCAATCAAGTTGACTGATTTCTGGTCAAATCTCTAAGTGATTATATAAAGGTCTTTTATTAAGGCATTTAGGGAAAATATCGATAGAATGCTCGATAAAATTTTACATCCAAACGCTACGCTCGTCTTTACACCATAATGGAATTTGCCTCGCTAAACTTTGTTTCCTCATTGTCTATTTTGCACACTTTTGCAACTCTCAGAAATTTGGATTACCTAGCTGCAATAAGCAATTGTTTCTGGTCGGTGGCCAGGTAAGAACGTTTGGTGCTGCAAGTTTTTTTTTACCACGTTTGATATAAAGTTAAGTATATGATATAGTGTGATTGTCGATATGATAAATGAAGGCACCACCATCTTTCTTGTCACAACTGCTATAGCATTGTCTATATCTAAGACCTTATCTTGCCAATGTAAAAAAATAAGATTGGTCAGGATCTACCAAATGATGCCAACGTTTTCACCCGTCAAGGTGACACCCTAAAATAAATCAGCGATCAAAATGTTTTTTTTGATCGATATTGGCGATATCGCTCAAAAAATCGAAAATATCGATATCTCCGATATTTTTGATTTTTTGATCGCTGATCGCAAAGCCAAATTTTTAAATCTCTATAAAAACAACTTATACATAAATAAATAGATGTAGCAATACCATGTTAATAGATAAACGTAATTTTTTAAAGCAAAAAAATGTTTATGGGGATGATAGCCAGGGTAAGAAAAAGACAACTTCAGATTACGTAAGTAAAATGAGAAAACGGGACATGTGACTGTGGGTTTTAATGATTTTATATTTTATTCTCAGCGGAAAACAATGTTTCCAACACTTCCGGCAGTACTACTCATATCGACTTTAAAAGCGTCACCAGTCTTTATAACATATTTGTTATTGGAGCCGTCAACCGCATTCACCAATCCGACAGCAGACAAAAGATCCTCGGCATCAAAGACCACAAATTTTTTTTGCTCAGCCTCATCGTAAGGTTTCACGCGCGGGATAGCCTTTGAGTATGGTGAGACGTCATGATTCTTCATAAGTTCACCAAAAACGAAGTTCGAGCCCGGAGCACCTTCTTGATATGTAAAGTCAAAAAAGAACAAGACTTTACAAACGTACCAGTTTTCGATAGGCCGGAACATCCTAATTACAATAAGTCAGTACACAATAATTTTGATTTGCAAACATCAACTTACCGATTTTTATGAATTGCAGTAAACATAACAAACTCACCACCACGCGAACTTGCTGCGTTCTTCGATTTGCACAAATCAGATATGTATATTTGATTGTTTGTCCAGAGTTTTTGAGAAATGTTGACAAATTGGTGCTGATGGAACGAAGTTATAACAGCCGAAGTATTACCAGTCAGACGAATCAAAAATTGAGAGAGTGCTTTAAGCCAGTCTTTTGCCAGGTAGCCGCCAATGGTATGATTGTGCTTTTCTTTTGCTTGCTTTACAACCTGGCCCAGCTTTACAGTATTTACCCGCCAGTGAAAGGGTGACCACAGCTGAGGCAACAATGGATCGTTGGACGGGTGGGGCAAGAAGTTGTTAACTTTATCCTTCTTCAAATCATAGGCGGAACTATCGATTATACCATCGGATTGCAAAAAAGAGAACATTTCACGAGTTTCCATGACATTACCGGCGTTGACACCAGGATTCAAAGATGAACGGATTCGCTTCTTGTATATGCCAATAGACCTTTCCAATGATCTTGCAGAATAACACCTTAACGGTCTACCAGAGAAATGAAAAATTAGTACAAAAGGGAAGTCTAATAACTATGATGACAATCGATAACTAACCCCATTCGTTTTATCATGTATGGTATATGGTTCAGTTGGTGCATGTTCGATCTGAATACGGTTCTGGAGATAGAGCTGCTATCAAGACAGGTATCGAGGTAATCAAACCAAGTCTTAAAGCATCTATCATAAGCAAATATAATGTTCAAGTAAATATCACTACATAAATTACAACTCAACAATGAATATTTACCTTTCAATTTCCTTCACTTCAGATTCGGATATCGACCATTGCAAACTCAATTGAATACCACGAGACAGGGCAATAAATCCTGTGGTTGCTTCTCTGGCGGGAAAGAGTGGGGCAACAATCGTAGGAATCACATGCACCAACCAGGCGATCCAGTCCACCGAACGATAGATAGATCTAACATTATCCAGATTGACACCAGCAAACGAACCACTGAAATCCGCAGGAATTGCACGAAGGGAGTCATCCATGGCGGTTTTGATGCGAGTAAAATCAGCAGTCTCGAGAGCAAACGGGTACGTGTCTTCGTTACCATCAAACTTGAACCGAGTGTTGAGCTTTGGTGAAAGCATGTCGAAGCAAAGCTTGCTGACATTCGAAAACATATGTAGCTCGTCACACATGAAAAAGTCGATGGAGAGGAAGGTACTCAACTGACCAAAGGGAGAAGCACTTTTAATACCATAGTTGTGGTTGGGACAAGAAGGCTAATAAAGGTAAATCAATTAAAATATGTAAAAAAGGCTACACAAGTTAATACTTACTGCGTCTTTCTCAAGTAATAAAGAAGCTTTGGTTCTGATAGCCGAGTCTCTGCCAAAGAAGTACATACCACCTTTTCCTCCGTCAACTGGGTGACCGCCTTTAACTAAATTTAGAAGGGTCATTTTGTTAGTGTCCACGGTCATAGCTTAGTAAACTGACGACTTACCAATACAAAATCTACATCCCCACCAGTTGGTATGACCACTAAACATCAACAACCGCTGGTTGATCTCTATACCATCTGCAATGACACCCAAATTGAAAATTCTAGCCGACGTGACATGAACACCATTCTTGCGAACAACAACAGGTTCACGACTCAAACGATCAAGGCTTTCAATAATTGGACGCAGATACGAGTCAAAGTCTTTCTTAGTGTCACCAAAAAGAATTGCAACTTGAAAAGTATATTCATCGGTGTATCTGCAAATGGTGTTATTACGACGTAAAAAGATTGGATGTATTGTATATAGAGCCAAAATTTACCTGATAGACGGATCAATGCTAGCAATTATAACGTGTACCATCACCATACTTTTTCTTGATACCTTCGAAGTGAACCCATCAACACATAGAACGATGGCTAAATCGTGCTGACCAGTGAAGAGACCTTTAGATTTCATTTCTTTATACGCGGCTCCAGAAAAAAAATCGGTATATGGATCATCGTCTGTCATGGAATCGATTACGTTTCGGTATTTTTCGACTTCATCACGAAACTCGTCACAAGCTAGCATACGACTTAAATGTTCACCAATATCAATCATTTTTACCACAGATTCTTTATGTCTAACAGCGTTACAGTGAGGACAAGCGGTTTTATCGGCATCATCGACAGGATCAAAGAGATAACACCCCTTTCGGGAACAGATTTCATGGCTTTGACTGAAAGAAAGTGGAAGTTTCTTCTTGATCAACGAACGACACTCCTTCAATGCGAGTACTTTTTTCTTTTTATCAAGGCCTAAAAGGTACACTAAATTAGTAAATAATGATACTTTGTAAATACAAATCATTAACATACTGTTGTTTTGGTTCAAAGTGTTCTCAAAAAATTTCTTCATAACGCGCACAGCTTCTATGGTCATGTTTCTACTAAATGTAAGATAGTTGAACATAATACTACTCAGCTCGCTGGTGCTAAATACGTTAATGGGGACAATGATATCCTTGATGTTGTCCTGTATTGTTACATTATAATCAAGTGACAATGGTTCTAAAAGTGAAAATAGTACATCCGGTAAGTTGTCATGATGTCAACAACCCGAGCATCTTTAGTTACCTTCGAAGTTCTCTTCGTCCGTGGATTCATACAAATCCTCGTCTACTTCACCGTCTACAACAAAACCATCATCAGAGGATTCATCTTCAGCATCTACGTCTTGTATGGACATTTGTCCAATTAAGGGAAGAGCGATTTGGTTATCGAGGTCAGCCATATCAACATCATCGTAAAAATCCATTTCTTCGTCATAGTCAAAAGGTGTACGGTTGGTTATTATAGCAGTTGGGAAGCCAGTAGATACTGAAGAGGATACAGCAAAAACAGAAGTGTCAGTTGGGCCAGGTATAATGGAGGCAGCAGTAACGGCCAAGGGTTCATATGTGCCTCTTAAAAGACGTTGGTTAGCGCCGTTTCGAGAAGCTCTAAGGTTCTTGGGTTTTTGAATTTTGGGGTAAACCATTTTGAAAAGTTTTTAAGAATTTTGTTTTTGGTAAGTCGGGAACCGATTTTTGCGCGTAGTTTTATACATGTTGCTACATCTTATTTACAGCTTATTAATAGTCACTGACCGTTCTTAGAACCAATTGGAATTACTCGTGAATTTATCTTATAATTATTAATAGAGAGGATATAGTAATTCTGTGTAGACTATGGATACCTTTCAAAACCACTAGAAATCGTTGTTTGGGACTTCAAGCTTGATCTATTGTTAGATTTTCGTGTAACGAGGTTATTAAGCGAAATTTTTTTTAATTCTGTACCGTGATTGGTGCAAATAAGTTGAACCACTTACATCAAGGTAAATGACAATGAAAAAAAAATGTATCTTTAAAACATCTATATAAGATCCAATACTTACACCTATTTTCTCATTTACATCGATTTTTCACTCTATTTATCACAATGAACGGTACCCAAAACTCAAATTCTCGAGACGAAGTCATTGAAAAACTCGTTAATGCCATTTACGATATGCAAAGAAAGCTTGATGCAATGCCTGCCACAATGAAAGAATATATCTACCTGCCAGTTGGTCAACACTGTGAATGCTGCAGCAAGGTTAAGAAAGTGGTCAAATCCAATGGTACTTCTGCAATTACTTCTCGATCTGGATATATCACTGGTACATTTTTATTTTATTTTACTTTGTAAGACGAATTAAGTTAATAATTGCCCTATCTTTTCAGCAAGAAATTCCGCTGCTCAACAAATGTACGAATTCGTGGTCAAGGCTGTCGCCTATTACAAGGAGCAAGTTATACCCAATGGTATTCACACCTCTTGCAATTCTCTCGGTGTAAGATCCATCACCGTATGTACTTATACAAAGAAAACCGTCATAGACAAGGTTGCTGCGTACTGGAGATCTTTGGTAGGTACCTATACTGAGGATCAAGCTAAAGAAAGGGCGACAGCAGCTTACAACAATGTCTTCACCATTTGCCAACATTTCTTGAAAGCATTGTACCAAGAACGATTTGGAAAGAATGGTGTCATTTGGAGGGGGATTCCTGCCAACGAGCAGAATGAAGTATTGTATATGTTCGAAAGAATTGTATACTTTTGGAACAAGCGCTCTGGCTTGAACGTTGGTACACCCCTCGAGGCTTATCCTGGGGACCTTATCTCTGTCATTGACGCCGAGAACCCAATGCTACCCATGCACCTCGCGGATAAAAACTGGATATCCAAAAATATGATCCAGATAATGTTGAGGAACTCAGCAAGAGTAAGTAAAGTTTAGATATCAAATTAAGAATTTTTAACATTAACATAAACCTCAACTCTAGCCAGATGACATTGCTCATGATGCCTCGGGTTCATTTTTGACTGGCCTGGAAAACCTTGGTGTCAATTCGGGTACTGAAGAGAGGTACGAAGACTTGGATATGGGCCTGTTTGAAAATTTATTTTCGATCCCTGATAACAGACCTCTTGTACCATCGTCTTCTTCCGCTTCGGTACAAAATCCTGTTTTGACCTCTCTTCCTCCCTCTGAGATGCCTCCTCTCTCTGACTCGCCTCCTCCCACCTCTGACTCTCCTCCTCCCACCTCTGCACCTGCCCTCTCCACCCCAAGTACTACCCGTCCAAAAGGTAAAAGAAAGGCTGATGAAATAGCATCTGGGACCAATAGTCGACCCTCAAGGGCTTTCCAAAAATAGAATTGAGCCTGAATTTTTTTTTTTTTTCTTATTTAAACTCTGATTTTTTTATTATTTTTTTCTTTTTCTTTCTATTTCTTTCAAATAAAAACTAAACTTAAGGTTTGTATATGTGTATAGTTTGTGAATATATGATTTATCATAACCATTTGTTTACAAATGAAGATATAGTTATGTGACTAAACATTAAACGTGCTGACACTCTCCAAACGGATTAAACCAAGACTCTTTGCTTTAAAAGTAAATTTACTTACTCTTTTTATATGTATTAACACATTTGTATAGCTGAAGCCATCTCTACTTTCACCGCTTGTGAAAAGGTAAATATCTCGACTTTGGTTTATGTGTTCATTATTAGTTAACCCAAATTCCTAAAGCTAGCTACTATCGCTGTTTATTTGAGGCTCGTACATCCCACGGTTTTGTAAAGGTACACATTGCTAAACTTGATAATTTATTCTCTTATTAACGTAAACCATCTTTATGCAGGTAAGTCAATACTGCTGCTCTTCCGAGGTCTTCGTATGGTCACTATCGTAGTTCCTCTCATTATGTCTGTCTCTGGTCATATTTTACTGGTCATTTTCTATATTTGAAGAGGTCTATCATGATCAGATTCGACGTTATTTAGTTTTTTTTTAATAAATAAAATTTTTTTTTCCAATATATACAAACGTATCAATTTTAAGCCTGTATCCTGATTTAGCAGGGGTGTAAAAGTAATATTATATCGATTATCGATTACCCCATTTTTTTTACCCCATCCAACGATATTTTTTTGTTTTTTTGATTTATGGATCGATATCGTCAATCGCGATATTTTGGAAAGTTTGATCGATATTGCCAATAACGATATTTTAGAAAGTTTGATCGATATCGCCAATCGCGATATTTTGGAAAATTTGATCGATATTGCCAATCGCGATATTTTGGAAAAATTTATCGATATCGCCAATCGCGATATTTTTAAAAAAAAGATCGTTATTTCCGCTCTAATTTGTTTGCGATATTTTTCAATTTTTGATCGCTGATTTATTTTAGGGTGTGAGCTTTATGACCCTGTTTCAATTTTTAAGTATATGTCAGTAATGGCCAAATCAAGCAAAGGACCCATTGGTCAGTCTTCTCGGTATTGATTCTTTTTCTCTTTGTATCTTTTCCGGCATCGTTAAAGCGCCTATTATATCCTATATTCCTTTATTTTCCCCATCTTTTTTAATGACTCTTACTTGCTGTATGTTTTAGGGTTGAATAAAACAAATACATGTAAATAACAAAACAATATAGTGTCTTCTACAGCGTTTGGCAGGACTAAAAAAAAAGTGACATAAAATTGGATTCAACCATCAACAAGTGAGTGCTAAGTTGATAGCTAGTGGCGATCCAGTTTCATGGTCTAAAACTCTATATTTAACATTGATTTTGATTGGCTGTCGGAAGCATTGTACTTTTGCATATTTGTCAAGTTTATTAATCGAAATGAGGAATCCATAGCGAAAGTGCTTGCCACTTTTCCGGATTCATCCACAATACCATGAAAAAAGTTCAATATAACGAATGTTGTTTACGATTGGCTCAAAAAATTGGTGGTTCAAACATCTGGTCAAAAAAGTGGGCAGACTTTTCAAAAATTCAGTAAATTGAGAGAGGGAGCACAGGTCTATTATATTCACTGTCTTTTTGATAATTCCTTCCGGTCGGCATCGAATCTCAAGCCTTTAGCTATTGCGACGCCAGAGATTCGTAGAGCCTTATGTAAGCTTTAGGCTGAATGTTCCAGTGACAAAAAAATTTGCGTACTTGCAATGCTATTCCCTAATTTTTAGGCCATGTTTAAGAACCCGCAATACAACTGCCCAATGATGTTAAAAAGGGAGATGTGTTTTTCGTTTGGAATATGCAGCTGTACAAAGGTGGCTTATATCTGAGGAGAGGGGATATATATATATTTATATAAAAAAAAAGCAAAAAACTCGCTTCTTTTCACCTCGTGTACGAGCCAATTATGACCCTACCGGCACCACTTACTTCTCCAAATCAGCAAGGCAAAAATCTACCCAGAAACCCATCGTTTTGTAGTTTACCAGAAAAAAAAGGACAAGTAAGAAAAAATGTGTGGTTGACACTATGGAATAGTGTGAGAAAGGACTTAGATGGGCGAGACAAATGCATGAAGATCCTCCAATATGTCATTAAGCTTTTACTGTATCACAGAGTCGCCTCTCCAAAAAAATGGTCGGCTTTAGCAACGCAGTTATCCATCACACGTCAAGTGCTTTGTCTGGGCAATGTACTCAGTGATATTTCGGTCCTAAATACAACAGTCAAGAAAAGAGAGTCATATAAAACAGCTCTGTTGCTCATTGACATTTGTAATGCCATTTCAGACGATGTCTATTGTTTATACCGAATTGGTATTTTGTCAAAAAAGTGGGGTCTATATTCAGAAATCATATCCGCTCATTGTTGGTTTATCAGCATATTAAATCAAGTTCAGACATATTACTTCAACTTGTGTCTTTTGGAAGGGAAGGGTGCTCATCCACAGGACCTACTATTGGCCAAGGTCAATGTCGCTAAAGCCATTGCCGACTTGATATTTTGTGGTAACGTGCCTTCCTTTTTTTGTCAGGAAATATAGTTAACGTGTGTTGTTAGGATGTGATGTATTTCATCCGCCCTCTAGTCAGGGACTTCAGGTATATTCAGGTTTGATCAGTGGACTATTGGCTGGATATAAGGTGTATACAAGGTTTAAATAATCACTTCTTTTGGTTTATTTTATTAAATATGGGCTGTTTTTCTGAATGTGTCATTTCATCTAAATGTGTCTGGTGTCCTAACAGCGAATGCTCTAGGAATGATTGGTTGGGTATAATGGGTGCAGGAGATCTTAGTCGCTCATGGACTTGGCTCTATGAAATTAAAATTAGTAATTTAAAATACACGAACATAGAGGGTCTTTGATTTCTTACCACCACATGGTCATTTATGTTCCTTGGGTGAGGTAAATCAAGTCCTTCTGCTGAGAAATCGTTCCAATTTCTCCAATTTATTGTGATTGGGTGTTGTTGTGGAAAATTTGATAGGAACGACATAATGATGTATAACAATCCTGTAGCTAATACAAGCGTACCCACCACAATATTGACTATACCATAATCAAGGACAAGACAGCCAAAACTGCGACAAAATTATTAGAATATACTTCTTGTTTTTCTTTCAAATTTAACTTACAAAATCATGATTAATCCCCTGCCTCTGTAAGTCGATAAAAAAAAGAAGTATGTATGCGAAAATTCTATCTCTTGTAATTCGTTTATAATGAGCAGCCCTGCCATAATGCTGAAAAAAAAGTGGCGATGAATAACAATAAAAGATAAAAAAGATATATATCTACTTACATCCCATATATCCCCAAGACAATCTCAGAAAATTTGCCGCCTATGCATTTATATATAACCGCAACTATCACCAGTAAATAAAGTATAATATTGATTCCGTTGAGACCTAGGCAAATAATATGCTCAACTTTTGATCTTGATATCATGATAAATAATAAAAAAAGTAAATAAAACGAAAAAGAGTGAAAAAAAAAAAAAAACCTTGACACTGTTAAAAGTAATTTGATGTTATTGAGTTGCCCAATTTGGCGTGCACTGTGTCACCACGTCATTCGCATCATTAATATTTTTTTAATACAATGCTTGGTTTATTTGGGATCTCAATCCATTTTTTTGTACGTTGCACCCCTGAATTTATTAAACCCTTCAAACAGATATTACAGTAAAGGAGGATTTGGCGCTAGATGACAGAAATCAAGTAAAAACATATATTACTACGATAGTGTTTCATGCAGAACATACAATCGGTTTGAGTATCATTTAGAACTTTTATCATACTGCAACGTTCTTTCACGTCAAGAGAAATGTAGGAAGGGGTTGGCACTTTTGGATGAGATATTCCACTTATAAACTCTAATAATCAATATAATGCTTTTTAAAAAAAATTTATTTCAAGTGAAGAAAAGTTCACTCATGTCTAATGATACAATATGATGAAGGAGAGGGGGGTTTTTTTTAATACTTCATTTCTGATTCCCAGAAACCAACGGTAGGGAAAGTGGAGGCGAAATCAGAGACTTCTTGTTTTAAAGATTGGATGGAAGCGATTTGCTTACCATCACCAATGTGGTTCTTGAAATCAATCAATTTCTTGCCACCCACCTTGGCCTTTTCCTCTTGTGTGATCTTGACAGCACGATCAATAAAGTCAGCAATCTTGACAAAGTCTTGTTCCTTGAAACCACGAGATGTCATGGCAGGTGTACCAACACGAAGACCACCAGGGATCAATGCGGACTTATCGCCAGGCACTGTGTTCTTGTTGGATGCAATGTTTATTAACTCGAGCACACGTTCAACACGAGCACCATCAACACCCTTTGATTTTAAATCAACTAATAACAAATGGTTATCAGTACCACCAGATACAAGGTTATAATCAAGCTCGATGAATCTATCAGCGAAAGCAGAGTTGTTGCTTAAAACTTGGGATTGGTATTCCTTGTATAAAGGTGACTTGACTTGCTTTAAAGCAACAGCTAAAGCGCCAATGGTATGATTATGAGGTCCTCCTTGATGACCAGGGAAAACAGATTGATTGATGGGGTTTTCTAAATCATATTGGATTTCTTTACCCTTCTTATCGACACTACGGAGACCCTTTCTGAAAAAGATCATGGCTCCACGAGGACCACGGAGAGACTTGTGTGTGGTAGTAGTGACAATATCTGCATATTCAAAAGGACCAGGTAACACGCCGGCAGCTACCAAACCAGAAATATGTGCCATATCAGCCATCAAATAAGCACCACACTTGTCGGAAATCTAAAAATAGGGCGGGGAGTCAGATGTTGGAAAACAAGATGATCTATTTTTTTTTTCTTACCTGTCTCATTCTAGCATAGTCAATGTTACGAGCATAAGCGGATGCACCAGCAACAATAATCTTGGGTCTATAGAGCATTGCATTGGCTTCTAAAGCATCATAATCAATACGACCAGTAGCTTCATCTAAACGATAAGGCAAGGTTTCAAAATAAGCAGAAACATTGGAGATCTTTTTGTTGGGAATTTGATAACCGTGGGACAAACTACATGCAAACAATAAGATTCCTGGGAAAGAAAAAATGAAAGGAAGACTTACTGTCCACCGTGAGGAAGATCAAGGCCCATCAAACGGTCATGAGGCTTCATAAGAGCACCATACACGTACAAGTTGGCAGGAGCACCGGACAAGGGTTGAACATTGACACCCCACTTTTCTGTTTCGAGATCAAATGCTTCCAAAGCTCTTTTACGACAAAGGTTTTCCGACATATCAATAAATTCATTACCACCATAGTATCTATAGATGCATTCAATAAAGCTGCACGCTACATGCGAATAATAATAAATGTGCAATCTTACCTGGCTCCGGGATAACCCTCAGAGTACTTGTTTTGCATCACACTACCAAGAACATCCATTACAGCTCTTGATGTAAAGTTCTACTCCCAAAGTCAATTGAATTGCACACATACATGTATAAACTTCCCAGTATTTATTTTACCTCTGAAGGAATAAGATCAACACTTTCTTGTTGTCTCTTCTTTTCCTTTTCAATGATATCAAACATTTCAGGGTCCATCTTTTCGAGTCTTTCATTAAGGAACTACATATGTAATTGTTAGTCAACGGGCAAATATCCTTTGATTTTTTTATATGTTACCTCTTGTTGGCCAGCAGGAAAGACATAACCACGCTATCACAAAAACAAAAATGTCAGCACGTAAAAATAAACAGTGTCACCTTTTTATTACTTACAGTTGCTTGGGTCATGGTGGGTCTCATCATGCGCAATGTGGAGGGCTTGGCAGCATTAGTAATAAGAGATCTGAGCATTTTAATTTATGTGAAATGGGTTAAAGAACAATCAGCTTTTCTCCAAAAAATAAATAAAAGGGAGTGGTATTTATACGATCATGAACGTTGGGCGGAAGATAAAGACCTTGAGTAACCCTAAAAGAGGCAACCAAATCTCCACCGAGTCAATCCACCGCGTCAAAAAAAAAAAAAAAAAAAAAAAAAAACAAAAAGGTCCCACAGTAAGCGGCAATTGAAAGTTTAAATTTTTCCCCACATTTCACAGTGGCATGAATTTGGGCTATTCAGCTCAGAAGATAAAGGCCGCAAATGTGAGTACCAGGAACCTTAGTAAATCAGTCATATATAAGAGGGAAGTCTGCTTTACATCTGACAATAAATGTTGTTTCTTGTTTTTATAAGTAAAAAATTGGTAGTTCCAGTTGCTATCATCGGGGGCTAAGCACAGCAAACGTAATCCTATTGGTTCATGGTGGTTCTCTTCACTACTTCGCTAAAGAACGTTTTGATCATTGAAATATATGAGATGATCTATCTTAATTTTTCTCATCAACTTAGTTTATAACTTATTATCAGTGATTCCATGATTATATGGTATAGATTTTAAAATATTCATTTTCTCTGCGTTATATGGACATGGCATTTTTCTTAAATAAAAATTAACAATAACACTTATCTATTTTTTTTATAGTTTGTGGTCAGTAAGATATAAAAAGAAAAGGTTTCTCGCCCACCCACTCTTTCTCTCACTTTGTCCCCTCCACTTCACCATGTCTTCATCCAAACATAAAAAGATAGCTCGTGCAATTCAAAGATATATTCAGGAAAATGGGGCTGAAGAACTGCAAGAGATCTTTGACGAGCAATCTCGCTTGGATCGTCAATTTATCAACGATAATGTCAAAGACATGACTCAAATTTTAAAAAATCATCTCAAGCAAGGAGGTATTACAAAAAAAAAAAAAAAAAAAAAAAAAAAAAAGAAGAATGTACGCTACAAAAGCCGACATTCTTGATTAACTTTTTTAAAATGGTTTTATCAGGAAGGTACTCCACTTTGAAAATGTTAGAGTTGGCTTGCGGTAGTTTGGGTATAGACATTGAATGTCGAGCAAGTGCAAGTACAGATAACATTCAATGGGACTACTCAGACGACGAAACAGCTCCTAGTAGTAGTACATTATTGAATGAGGTCAATAATGACTGCCAAGATACCAACAAAGACGATTTTGTTAGGAATATGGGTATTGAAATAATTGATGATGAAGAACAATTTTTGTATGGAAAGCTATATGACGGAAATGATTACATCATGTCAGAAGAATGTACAGATGAGCCCATCCTTCCCACAGAAATTGATACCAACACTGACAACATTTTGACAAACAATGTCTATGAAGAGCAAGTTATAGTAGACAACAAATCTGACCTGACGACAGATAATTCAAATGAAGAGCAAAGCCTGTTGGCCGAAGAAAATAAAGTAACATTACGTCTTGACGCAAACAATGAAGTACAACACAATGACGCTAGCAATCCCATAGTTATTGAAGAAACTGAACGGGACCACGCTTCACTCGAAGGTAAGCATTGAAAAATATGTCCTGACATAAATTCGCAGTGCTAAATTGTGTAGCTACTCTATCATTATTAGTTAATGTACAGAAGGCGGTTATTTCACCTACGGGTACAGGTGAATCCGTCATGATTACTATCATTTACCGAGTCATTGAACAGCAAATCCATCAACTTATACTTTTTGAATTTTCCAGAACCTTGAATGCTGCGGAAATTGATGCCGCTATTCTAAAATTCCAATCCTATGTGGCCTATGTTATCAATTATGTACGTAAAGACGATATCAGCCATAATCGGGACGTCTTCAGTATGCTTTATAATATGTACATAAGTAAAGAATCGATTGTTCAATCGATGCGACGTATAAAAGGATCCGGTGGGTATTCTGGGAAGACACTCTACTCCACCATGAGCACCATACGACATACAAGAATTTCAGATCTTTGTCGTTATGGAGGTATATTGGTTCAATTAGTAAACACCAATTTTGTCATACCGTTCGTGACGCCCGAAATCATCTCTGTTAAAGACGTTTGTGAAAAATATACCAAAATTTGCGATATCCACATATTGACATTACGCTACGAGACCAAGGTATTGCAGGCCACGCGAGACCATTTACTATCGACACCGGCATTACAAGTGTTGAATGATATTGTCGAAAAGAACAAGAATCGTATGTCAGTAATCTAATAAAATATTTAAATGTATCATAGACTAGCCTATTCAAAAATCATCAAAGCGTCTACAATTATCGTCTAAAATTTAGGTACTCAAATTCATTCTTCGATATAAGGATCATAAAGAGATAAACATAAGAGACATTTCGCTATTAATCTACAGATTAACATAAAATCCAGTTATATAAATCATAGGGTGATAAAACAGTTTTTTTTTTGGTACACGGTAATGTTATTAATACACGAGGGATAAGACGGACCTAAATATTTTAATTTGCAAGAGACCGGTTTCAAAACTTGCATGACGAGTTCCGCCATGTGTGTACAATTAAAGATAAAATCATCCACGTGATAGCACTTTTATATATGTGTAGGCTTGCAACTATTGAAATAATCACTGCAGTTTTAGAACGTGGCATGGATGGTTTCTAAATTGGCTGGGAAAACAGGGTATACCATGCACCTCTAACAAGACAAACAACAAATACTTGATGCCAAGCCTCTCTAAAATTATGGGCGATCCTTTTTTTTTTTTTTTTTTCGTTTCACACTGTCTTCTCATGGGTGGGAACAAGTGATTTTTAACCCAAAATTTGGGCTTTTACAGACCAAGAATATCTTAACTTGATAATTCCTCTTGTAATTAATATTCTGTAGATCTTTTTATATTAATAATATCTTGTTAAATTTACAATAAACGTATGGCGTGCGGGGATGAGGGGGAGAAAAGGGTGAATCAGCATTTGCAAAACCGGTCCTATGATTTTGTGTCACCTTCACCTTCACGTGCAAAAAAAAACTCAGTGTGTGTGTGTGTGTGGGCCCTTAAAAAACAAAAATTTCCCTGTGGAGAGTTTTTAATTTTCTTTCTTTTTTTAAACTTTTTTTTTCCTCTAATTAAAATAATGGACATATATAAAAAGCGGCACTTGGAAAATAATCAACAATATAACAAACATGAACAGACGATCGACAGTATACAAAGTGCGTTGCGTAGGGAGATACCACACCTAATACAAGAATTTGAACTTACAGTGCAAGAATCGGATACAATCCATGAATTCATTAACGATCGAGGTGAGAATTTCATAAAGCAAAAAGATGATGATACATCATCTAAAAAGAGAGAAAGAGAGAGATAGACTAATACTAAAATGAACTCTAGCAACGATGTTTCGATTTCTCAGAAAAAATAAATATTCATTGCCCACTTCGCTTTCATTATTGTTGGACACCGTACGATGGAGGATTTTGGCTGACATTGATGCTATTCGCGTATCCAGCGTCAGAGAATTTTTGCATGAACCTCTTGTCTATTTTCATAAATCCGATAAAATACATCGCCCCGTCTTGGTCGTCAACCTTGCATATTTACCAAAGGCACCCGAAGGTTATGATGTCACTGAATTCTTGACACCCCTAGTTATTTTTGTCTTGGAAACCGCTCGTTTGTTAATCTGGGACAGGACAAAGGAAAGAACTCAGGCAGGCACAGAACTTCCCCTTGTGCTGGAAACAATGATTCTAGTGGACTTTAAAAATGCCAATGGACTACCCACGGTAAAAGCACACAGACTATGTGCACATAGAGTTTGGCTTACTAATAATCTATATAACAGGACATGACCCTGTTTAAGTCGTTCGTTACTCTCATGAGAAGATACCCGGGTATGACAGGCACCGTTAATTTATTAAACTTTGGTTGGATGTATCAAGGTCTTTGGCAAATGTGTAAGCTGGTATTATCCAATGACGCCAAATCCAAGGTGAATTTCCCCAAATTACCAGAGCTCTCTGTGCTGATTGAGCCCAAAGACCTGCTGACTGGTAAAGAAGCAAAAGAGAAGACAGAAAGAAAGAAAGGATACTAATATGTTACTGTAGATTTTGGTGGAGATGACCCATTCTTGTGGGACTCTAGAAATGATGGCTACTATGCCAAGTATAGAGGATCGGTACAGCAGCTGAGTCGTCGTAATTCCAACTCATCCATTTACTATGATACAATTGAACCCTTCACGAGACCGTCTTCGTCATTTAGCTTATACGGAACACCGATTGGATCATTAACACCTGTAGCGAGTCATGCCAATTTAACAAGTGTAGCCAAAGCCTACTCAAACTTATCCCTTCCTTCCAAATTGGGCAACGGAATGCCACTTCGTACAACCATAAAGACACTGGGATTGTTTGTCAATGCATCATCCACTGATTTCATTGGCGGTGTGCCTTCATGGGTCCTGTCAGAAAAGTTAAATGCGATACATGGAGTGCGGGATGAAACGACAAGAAGGAGGAGATGGTTTATAAAGTTACTGTCCAGGTGTGAACATACAGCCAGATACATGACAATGCGCATCCTGCGAAAAGTCGTCAAATACCGTGGTACTCTTTACTGGGTTGTTGCTTGTTTCTTATTGAGAAATGGAGTTCAAGAACTTATAGAACATGTGTTTATGTTAATGATGCAACTGATGCTGACGAATTCGGCTAGAAATACGGTTGGTTTAGGCAGCCTACTTAGTTTAACTTCTGGTCAAATGACACTGTAAATAATAATAAGACCCTATGACGTACAGAGGGGATGACCCGCACCCTCACATATAAATTATATGCAAAATACTCAATCCCGTTAAAATAAAAATATATCACGTGTATTAAACATCTAAATATTTGTTTTTATTACTATTATGATCCATCATTTCTGCTCGTACAATTAATATATCTCTATCAGGTAAAGATCCCAATAACATGGCAGGATACAGAGTGATTTCTTGTTCAAAGTGTGAATCACTCAATTGGATGTAGAGGCAGTTGTAGTCATACTTTATAAAACGATGGATTGAGCCGTCTTCTTCATCTTGGTCAATTTCTTTTATACTGGTGCTGTCCTGTAATGATCCGCTACTATCCTTGATGTGTTTAATAAGCAGTTCATGATGTCGGTAAACGTACTCCAGCTTCTTTTGGTTTGATCTATCAAAAGGTATCCACGCGTTGGCAAATTGATTATTCTCAAAAAACCAAGTTACCATCACAATATATATATAAAAAAAAGTTAAAAATGAGAGAAAAAAGAGAGAAAAGAGAAGAGGAGATTTCCTTCTATTTAAATGTAACTATATAGTTAGCTACATGTGATGTACAAGATAGACTATGATACGCCGTCATTGTACTTCGCAAAAGACCGGCCAATTCCGACTCTAAAATGAACTGACGGTGTGCAACATTGAGCTTATTTTTCTGTCATTCATTATCCATCACCCACTAAATTTCTCCCCCGAAGGTTGCTTTTCTCCTTTTTTTTACTTTTTTTATTTTGCCCACTTGTATAAAAGGAAGTTTTTTTATCTTTTATTATCCCCCCTTTCATCCTTTTCTCTTTCTTAACATGACCCATTCATTCAAATCGCATTCATCCCGAACAACAAATAAAAGACAAGTCATGTCACCTCCATCTTCACCACTTGGAATAAATAGGTACCATAATTAATATTTGCGCTTTGTTTACGCCCAAACTAAAACAAGTATTTTTTTTATTTTTTTTTATAGAACGGTAACAAACGATTTAAACGAGGTTATTATGATATCTCTGTTGCTATAGCAATAGTTTCTAAACAACCATAACAATTTTTTTATTGCCCAAAAAAAAAAAAGGTATACGATTGCGCATCACAGATCTCGGATCAATTACGACCTATTCATGCAAACGTACAACTACCAAGTATCAGTGAACTAGACGGAATGATTGATAATACTGGCAAAATGATGCGTGTCTTGGATGATGCAAAACAAACATGGTTCATTCCGTCCGTCACACAACATCGGCCGGTTGTGTCAAATCCAGAATCAACTTCAAAGCGTTCTTTAAAACGACAGGTAACATCAACAACAACAACAACAACAACAACTATTTTGATATGTTTGTTTATTGACTTGATTAATTTGTACACAGAGAACTAGCAGTAACGCACTACCTTCAAAGAACCAATGTCATTCATGTAAAAGGTATGCATATAATATTTAATAAAAATAAATAAAAATCTCACGCTAATAGGAATATATTCTTTATTCTCGTGTAGTACTGAAACACCCGAGTGGCGTAAAGGTCCCCTTGGTATGTACATAGAATGTCAATTAAATAACAAAAAAAAAAAAAAAACTGACTACCCAACTCCCAATAGGCCCTCGCACTTTGTGCAATGCATGTGGTCTAAGTAAGTACAAGTGATCCGATCCCTTCACGCAAATAAGAAGAAAAAAAGGGGAGACATACTAATTTCATTGTCTTGCTTCTTAGTTTGGACTAAGCTCTGTAAACAACAAGAAGAAGATGATAGTTCAAGAAGAAAGTTTAAAAATAATTCATCGACTTCTTCACCAGTCATTGTTGAGGATGGTAATTTCAATCCCCTTATTATTCTATTCTTGTCTTTCCTAAACATTTTTTTTTTTTACTTATAGGTATTAGCAGCAGTAATAATAGTAGTCCGGCCCTATCTTCATCTAGTTTAAAGGATAATAACAAAAAATACACCCTTTCCTTTTTATTGTCTTAGCCCTCCGCCTCCCCCTTTCATCTTTTGTTTTGTATAATATATTAAACGCTAGGGAATGTTGCTTGTACACTTCGCTTAATACGAAGCATTTCCTTGAAAGTATCTTCATTACCATGTTGAACTTCAAAGTCGTGCCATGTCTTCCAGAACCCGGGCTGTGTCTATTTAAACAGATTTAATAAAGAAAGATTTATCTCAAAAAAATTTCGTTGTTCGTGTTTATACTTACTCTCGGATCAAATATTTGTGATGCAAATCCATAAATGGCACGTGCACGGTCAATTTCACCCAATTTTCTTTCCAGTTCGGCATATCTTAAACTCATGATACGCACATCTTTATCAGGAAGTGATTCGATAGCACGTTCATAAATCTCACGTGAGGCCATGATACCAAAGGATTCGGTGGCTTTAGCAATATAGTATTCAAACATCACCATACGGTCTTCATCGGCTACAGCCTTGGTTGCACGGTCATAGATACGCATAGCATGACGAGCTAAACCGTGTTCTTCTTCTAATTTACCATACATGAGGAAAATAGGCTTGGCATATTTAGGAGGACATGCTTCCAACGCTTGCTCAAACAAATCTCTGGCTCTTTCAAGTTTGCTACCACCATAGCGCTTTAAGAATCGCTCGAGGTAAATATTCCACAATTCAAATGCAATTGGCCAGCCAAACAATTCAATACCACGTTCATAGACCTTGAAGGACTCTTCAAAGTATTGGTTTTCCTCCAAAAAGGTAGCATAATTCACGATCACTTGAGGATTAGCAATACGTAAATCCATTACTTTATCATATACAGCCTTGGTACTCTCAATTGAGCCCACACTTTCTTCTAAATCGATATAGAAACTCCACAAACGCAAACTTTTAAAAACACGCTGTTGTACAGGAATGGATTCGTCATGAAAGTTCACCTGCTTGGGATTCACGCTTAAAAGCTTGGGGATTGCGGTGGCACGAGCCATCACATCTAAGGCCGCATCAAAATCATCATGACGGGTTTCCATTTCGGCATATTCACACCAGACTTCGGCCAAGTCATTCACGTTCTTGTAATTCACCTTGACCGCCTTTTCGAAAATCGCACGCGCAGATTCAATATCCTGTCCGTCTTCATAAAATTTGGCAAATTTAGCCCATAATTCATGCAATTTACCATGAGCTCTTTTAGGATTGATGGTTTGAACAGCTTGTGTGTATGTTTCCACAACCTATAATCAATTTCCCTGGTTAGTCATGTCCACCCTTTCTCATTCTTATTCCATTGATGATATACCTTTTCCTTGTTATCACCCCAAAGAACAGCTCTTTGCTCCCACTCTAATACATTATTAGGGTTCTGTCTCAAAAGCACATCATTGACAAGGAAAGGACGACGATCCATTAAACGTTCGAATCTTAAAAGACGCAAATCTAAATCCAAATCCTCATCCTCATCCTTTTCACCTGCCTCTTCACGTTCAGCAGCCATCTCCATCTTGGTAGTGATCATTTCTTCCTCAAATTCGGCATAGGCGTCAAAGATGACTGTGAAATCTCGGACGGTCATGACAGTGGTGATACCTTCTTCAAAGATATCGCGCGCCTTTTCAATCTGCGCCATCTTGATCCAGTACATGGCTAAACGAGCGTAAAGTACGCCCACTTGATCTGTAAATCGTTTGATACCGCTACGAATAATGGGCTCTACTTGTACGCTCTTGATATCCTCACAGTGTTCGACTACAAGCTCACATAACTGTTGCCATAACTGATAGTGTGATTTTCCTCGTGCTGAAGCAAATTTGGTGTCGTTTACAATCTTTACAAGTTGAATAGCAGCTTCGTCATAGTGTTCAAGTTTTATCAGACTCTCAATGTAATTTTCAACATATGTGGGTTCAAACTATGATAAAAATAAAAATAAAAAAGTGTCAAAAAAAGTTTTCTGCAAAAAATATAAATACCATTTTTACCTTCAAATAACGACGGTTGATACGCAAAGCAGTTTCGCCTCCAGCTGCTTTAGCGAACTGTAAATAAAGATCCCAAATACGGCCATGTTGGGTGACGGGAAGTGCACGTAAAGCGTTATCAAAACTACGTCTTGTTTTCGTAATCATGGGTAATGTCGTTAACAAACTGAGGTAATCAAGCCAAATTCTAGGCATCTAAAAATATTTTTCAAAAAGGAGGTTACTTTTTAAATAAGTGGACTCAATTCAATGCTCATAATCCATCTAATCATACCTTATTAAGTAAGACAAGAGCACGTTCGTATAAGGCAATGACCGCACTATACAGCGATTTATGTCGAACGGCATTCAATCCCTTTAGTTTCTCGCGTCGAATATCCAAGTATTGTTTCCATAATTTGTAAGAACCCGGTAATTCACTAAGGGCACGTTCATAAACAAAATATAATTCGGCGCTGGATCCATTACGTTTATGATCAATGTATTGTAACCAAACACGAAGTGAAAAGGGGCTTCGAAGCAATTCTTCTTCGTATGGTATATCGTGTTCGTTCTATCAGCAACATTTTTGTGTTGTTTTTAGTCTAGATTCATGCAAGAGTACTTTATAATCAAACCTTACAATCAAGAATTCTTCGTGATTGGCCACCATGTTGAAAAATGTTGAAAAAGAAAAAAAAAAGAGGTATCAAAAAATGAAAACTTGTCATGAAATCCCGAATGTCCTCAATTTTCCAAAAAAAAAAAAAAAAAAAAAGTGACGTCAGCACTTTTTGGATGTAAGTAAAAGCTGTCAAGATGTGCATAAATCATCGATAGTTTACTTAAAAAAGACGTATGTACCAACGAAATTCTCTTTATCAATACATATTCAAGAGAAGTTGGCAATTGGCATGTTGTACAATCTATTTTATTAGCACTTTTGTATACTTCCTACTAGCAGTAAACGGATTTTTGGATCATTGTAAAAGATATTCTGACAAGCATTAACAGTATAAAGACAGAGACTTTCTGCGCTGAGAATACCACAAGCTGTGTCAAGGAACCTAAAGAGGAAGGTGATTTTATTTCCACAATTGTATTGAGAACAAGAGAGTATGAACACATTGGCAAAGTTTAAAATAGCATATAATAAAAATTAAAAATAAAAAACGCGCATACTAAAAGCGAGCCGCACTTTCAATCGCGACAGATGTCAAGTCCCAAATACGATTTCTTTGGTCAAATTTTCTTTCATATATGTTTATGCCCCCTTAGTGATCGCCTCGTTAAATGGAGAAATGGCAATGATTGATTTGTATGTTCATATTCTGTTATTCCTGTTATTGTGAATGTGGTGAAAATAAAAAAAGGCTTATCAGAGATCGAAAGTAACTGCTTGACGTATTTGTATGTGGTTTAAAGCAGGACTTTTTTTTCTTTTGATGACATACAATCATAATATATATGAGACAACTTTAAGTAAAATAATACTTGTGGATGAATAAGAAAGAGAAGATTATCATAATTTAAAAAAAAAATATTTTATTTATTAACATTTGTAATCCATACCAGAGTTCCAATAAACCTACAATAAAAAGAGTGGGAACCCCTTTGGACGGCCAAGTGCAAAATTTCTAAAAAAAATATACCCTCAGAGGAACAAATAACGCATGCAGCCCTTCATCATATTGGTATTATTAGAATAATGACTTGCCTAAGGTCATAAGCTAAATGATCGGGGACCCAAGAATCATTTGCCGTATATATATATAAAAGAGGAACTGCAAATAATAAAAGTGTGCCACCAAGAAACACCTTTTATATATATATAAAAAAGAGGTGTGGCTGTTCACCTCCTAACAGTTTGACTTGCTAAAGGTCAAAAGACTGTTACGATAGAGATTTGTATATAGAACCAAGTATAAAAGAGCTATGGTTATTTTATGTAAACTTGCCTAAGGTTTTTCTTTCTCGCAGTCGGCTGGACCAAGACCTACTGCCTCTATTTTATAAATACGGGCGTTAGTAAAAAGCTAAAAAAATTTATTTTCAAATCATGTACTTTACCTTACACTTCCATGAAAAATTCAAGATGTTTATTTGTTAAAGGAAAAAAAGAGAACATCTTTTTTTTTGCCAGGGTAACAAACTTTATACTTTTTCCCACTTGGCTGACCAAATCAGATTTTACGTCATATCAAGATGTAAACAATCAAACACTTTGAAAGTGTGAGAATACATTACATACAACTCTTTTTTTTTTAATAGGTCACTGACTTTTAAACTAGCCAATCACCTATGATGCTTATAAATTTTTGTTTATGTCGGAGGCAAAGTTTTTGATTTTATTAGTGGAAAATTGCAAGGATAGGTTTTTTTGTATGTATGCCGTATCCTTTTCTGAAAAGTGTTATTAATATACAATAAAGACAACAAATGGAGACAGAGAGAGACTAGTTTATCTCGAGATAGGGACCAAGAGCCTGAGGAATACGTTTTATGATGAAGGCTGCTTGGCGCATCCGAAAGAAATTATTTATTAGTGGAGATGGACAAGTTAAGAGAAAGCGAAAGTTGATACCTCAGGATGTAAACAAATGAAACAAGCAAGCGTTGGAAAATGATCTGGCATAAATCTATGGAGGAGCGAATGATAAAGAATTTTTTTGTGTATCAGTCAATACCAGATACATCGACCTGGATGAAATAACGGCAGTAGCCAGAATCAAGGCCAAGAGAAAGACAGCACAAAAGAATATTGTGGAGGCAGTAAGTGATGATGGGGAGACTGAATAGAGCATACTCGACGAAATTACTTGGTAGTGAAGTGCTCAGAGGGACAGCTGAAGTCATGGGCAAACCAATAACCTGTATGAATGGAACTATACTGACAGTTTAGTGGTTAGTGACTTGGGTAAAATGATGTAGACCACAACTAGCAAGCCCAGCAGGAATAAATCATAAAAAAAGGAGGTCAGATGCTTATATTAAAAGTAAAGGCAGTATAAATAATGAGGAATGCTGTTGCTTGGCTTAACTTTGCAGATGAGAGGACCAGGGATGACAATAGAATTACAAGCATGTGGAAGAGCTAATAACAACATTGGTAAAGTTGTGAGGAAAGAGATCATAGCTTTAAGAAGTAAAGATAAGGCACTGGTTAATTTACGGACTAAAGGAGATCTACGCATTGGAAACAAAAAAAATCAATGATCCAGTTGTATAACAGGTGTATAGCTGGTGTATGGAGCAAGCGCTTTCAGGATATTATTCCGCCTGGGAGAACGGGGAATTGAGGAGTCTTGGAGACACAATTCCATCCGCAATATGAGCTTGATCAGATGAAAATTCATCAATAGAGGTAAATAGGATATGCTGCAACGACCGTATTTGAAGTACAGACTGTTGGATGGCGGGATTGGTAATACCTAAACGAGCTCTAAATAAAAATTAAATAAAAATATTTTTCAAGCAGTCATCTTTAAGTTGTTATTGTTGTAACTATATTACTTGTTTTGTATATATAAGACACTCTTTTAAGAAGCAGATATAATGTTACATTTTGACCTAAGCGATTGCACAACCCTATAACAAAGCCATTATATAACACTTTTTTGTTATATGAGTGTAACCGTTTTGAGCAATAAAACCTCAGAGTTACAACAAAGCATAAATAAACGAAATTCTATCTGTAATGGACGTCAGATTAGATACCAAAAATAAAAGCACCGGCGGTAGTTTAGACACTTTTAAACAGTGTCATTTAAAGGTTTTCATATAAATCAGTACTTTCCAGCATCTAATAATTCATTGTTTTATTTGTCAAAAGACTTGACAGCGTTGGATCGAGATTCCAACTGCCCTTACGTACTTAAAAAACTAAGCGTATATTGCACTAACCGTAAATTCTTAGAGAAACTGATCCTTTCTTATAATGTATAAAGCTAGACTTTGCTCGAGGCCAGTATGATAAAGAAAATGCCAGCTATCCCATTCGCCCCGCCCTTTCTTATTATTGACATAGTGAATCAATTAAAAGCAAACCAACTTAAGATAATTAGTTACATATCTTTTTATATGGAGTATGGTGACTCTCATTAATAATGAAGATAATTCTAGATACAAAATGCCTTAATAAAAGTCAAATATTTAGTTGACGTAATTAGGTAAATGATAGTGATGCACTAATTAGGTTATACTTGAATTTGTAGTCGTATAATTGTATCAACCATTTAAAATACACCCTAAAATAAATCAGCAATCAAAATGTTTTTTTTGATCGATATTGGCGATATCGCTCAAAAAATCGAAAATATCGATATCTCCGATATTTTTGATTTTTTGATCGCTGATCGCAAAGCCAAATTTTCAAATCTCTATAAAAACAACCTATACATAAATAAATAGATGTAGCAATACCATGTTAATAGATAAACGTAATTTTTTAAAGAAAAAAAATGTTTATGGGGATGATAGCCAGGGTAAGAAAAAGACAACTTCAGATTACGTAAGTAAAATGAGAAAAGGGGACATGTGACTGTGGGTTTTAATGATTTTCCAACACTGCTGGTAATACTACTCTTATCGACTTTGAAAGCCTTACCAGTTTTTATTGAATATTTGTTGTTAGACCTGTCGACCCCATTCACCAACCCAATAGTAGACACAAGGTCCTTCGCATCAAAGACGACAATTTTTTTTTGCTCTGCCTCATCATGCGCGGGATGGCCTTTGAATAAGGGGAAACGTCATGATTCTTTATAAGTTCACCAAAAACGAAGTTCGAGCCTGGAGTACTTTCTTGATATGTAAAGTCAAAAAAGAACAAACGTTTACACACGTACCAGTTTTCAACAGGCCGAGACATCCAAATTACTTTAAGTGAGCACACATGAATTTAGATTTGCAAAAAAAAAAAAAAAAAAAAAAAAAAAAATAGGAGAGTGCCTTGAATCTATCATTTACAAGACTGATGAATCAGTTGCTGTAGAAAATAATCAACGGCGTTGCCAAAAAAAAAGGAATTGAGTCTGAATTTTTTTTTTTTCTTATTTAAACAAACTTTGTTTTTTATACCTTTTTATTCTTATTCTTTTTCCTCTTTTCTTTTTCTTCCAGGTTAATGTATGTATATGCGAATAGTTAATGGTATTTGATTCATCATAACCATTTTTAAATTAATTTAGATTTAGTTATGCGACTAATAATAAACGTGTTACAACTTTCTAATTTAGGATCAGACCAATGCTCTTTGCTCGGTAAGGAACTCTAACTACTTTCTTATATCTATTAGCGCATTTTTATAGCTAAAGGAATCAATACATTGATTACTTGTGGAAAGGTAAATAACTTGACTTTGGTATACTTGTTTATTATTAAGTTAACCCAACTTTTTAAAGCTGATTGATATTACTGTTTATTTGAGGCTCGTACATCCCACGGTTTTGTAAAGGTACACATTGCTAAACATGATAATTTATTCTCTTATTAACGTAAACCATATTTTTTCAGGTAAGTGATACTGCTGTTCTTCTGAGGTCTTCGTGTGGTCACTATCGTAGTTCCTCTGATTATGTCTGTCTCTGGTCATATTTTACTGGTCATTTTCCATATTTGAAGAGGTTCATCATGGTCAGATTCGACGTTATTTAGTTTTTTTTTATAAATAAATTTTTTTTTCCAATATATACAAACGTATCAATTTTAAGCCTGTATCCTGATTCAGCAGGGGTGTAAAAGTAATATTATATCGATTATCGATTACCCCATTTTTTTTTTACCCCATCCAACGATATTTTTTTGTTTTTTTGATTTATGGATCGATATCGTCAATCGCGATATTTTGGAAAGTTTGATCGATATTGCCAATAACGATATTTTAGAAAATTTTATCGATATCGCCAATCGCGATATTTTTTAAAAAAAGATCGTTATTTCCGCTCTAATTTGTTTGCGATATTTTTCAATTTTTGATCGCTGATTTATTTTAGGGTGATAGTAGCTGTATTGGTTCCCCATGGATAGCTAAATCATTGCGAAAGTTATAGATATTGATTTAAAAATTAAATAAATTATAATTGTTCAATGTAATATGGAAACAATAAAAAGAAGACCGCATAAGATCTATTTTTTCCTTGTGTAAAGATGTTTAGCTTAGAGTATAGATGGCTTAATTCGTTACTGATATAAAGAATTGTTCATGAAGAATAAATAAGATAATTGAATGTAGAATAGAATAGCGTCTTCGCATGCTCATTTGAGGTTTCGCTGAAAACGTATCCGTACATTTGGATCTGCACTTTATTATTCAATTAATATTAGTTCGTACAATATCTACAATCTCTATAAACATAGCTTAAGGAATTCCGGAAATTTATAAAAGAAGGTCATACCGTCAAGTCTAAGTTCCATACTATCGTTAGTTATCTAAAGAATTTTTAGAGATAGTAATGTTGAAAAATTCTGATATAAAGCTGGCATCTATAAGCATCACTTAAAAATTGCTCCGTCTTGCATGCTAAAAAACGATTTCAAATGTGAAGAAAGCATTATTGCTCAGAGAAGATAAAAGCCAGTTGATCACATTCAGTTCACGAATAAATTTTATAAAAATACAGCTTACAGTCGGATTGGGACCCAATGCTATTGAAATATTCACTTCAAGATGCTAGTTTTTTTAACTAATGACTATCGCATTTTTCGATAAATGTGTGAAAGATGATAGAACAAGAACAAAAAAACTAGAAACATTAAATTCAGTATAATGACGAGTAATAGCCTGATTGAAAAACATCTACACCAAAAAGTAGTTGGATGTGTAAATTATGTGTCTGTGTGTTCAATATGAATTTATTCATGAGAAAGAAAAATTAAGGTCAATACTTACCCCCACTTTATCATTTCCATAATGCACACTGAGCGGTAAAAGAGTGACGCTGACACCGAATGTGAAATACAGCGCTGCCTCTTAATGTGCCACTTACAACCCCCCTTATTATTCCACTCACGTTATTTTCTTGTATGTCTTATAGTTAGTAGATTTACATTTGCATTCATCTCTTATTACGAAAGTGACCCAATCGCACGAAGCACGCTCGTATTATAGAACCTGAATTTTATAGTTGGTATTGTAGACTAATTCTAAGTTTAGACGATCCTTTATATAAATAGATCAGACTAAAGGATGAAACCGTTGTAAATAACTTTGTATATTATGTCATTACTATAAAATGTAAGCTTATGTTTAGATGCCTTCTATAAAATAGAAAGTTGGGCATGGGCATAATAAATTTTTGAGAGGGTAACAAACATATACTTTTTTTTTTAATTTTCGTTATGTGGGTGATTGCATCTAGAGTGAAGCATCCGAAGCCGTTCGCTCACGTTTTAGAGGTAAGGGGGATGAGAGGGGGGGGGAATATAATATAATCCATGTATGAGCATGATTTATTAAAAGTGCACGTTTTGTAAATACAATAATAAACAATATCCGCAGTGCATAAAAAAATTAACATTTGTAAGATCAAATAATTGTAAAATGAACTCATATATTCTTTTGTATTCAAAAAGGAGGATACGTAAATACCCAATATTATTTTTTTATTTGAAGCGTTGTTAAAGATACAATCTATTTCTGTGTGCAAGTGTGGTTGGTTAGATGCGCGCGATTGGATGCACAACCTGTACTAGTTTTTAAATTGATTATACTCATTTACATCGGTAGATAATGAAAATAGATGTGTGTAATGATGTATCGTGTTTAACGTAGCCTACCATTTAATATTATTTGAAATAAACTGAGAAAATGTTATTGTTATCATAAAGTCCTATCACCTTTACATCTCTCTTACACCTCCAAAAATAAATTTAGACTAATGGCGGATTTAGAAATAAATGGGAGATGATGTGTGCCTTAATATGTTTATTACACCAAAAGAGAGAGAGATGGCTAGAACAAACAAAGCTATTATTATCTCTTGTGCAACCTATCCAAGTTTCAATGTTTATTTGCAGAGGACGGACAAACGGGGGGTTAAATGGTCTCCTATGTCAATTAAATTAGCACGCTCTTTTCATTATTCTCTATTTGCCTCTTTCCCCCTTCATATAGAGGAAATAGAAACATGTTATGAAAAGGACTGGAAATAATTTTATACTTTTGCCACTATTTTTGGATTGACATGTACGAAATAATGAACGATCAGTTAGTCATAATAAAAGTTGTCTCCTTGCGCGTATATGGTGTTACGTCAAGATAGGAGAAATGATGTGCAAAAAGAAAAAAAAAAAAAGACGGATATGCAGAAAATCATTACATGTTGTGTAATTTAGAAAAAAAAAAAAAGAGAGTCTTGTTAACTAATCAACAGAAAGAGAAACAAAGGGGTTTATGAAAAGGAGTTATCACTACCAAGATCCAAACATGTCAAAATTGTATATAAAGGCTCACCAAAAGGTCTACTTCTTTTTTTTTTTAATTATCCAAGTCTTTTCTCTACTCAAGCCTTTTTAACTTATTATCAACAATGAAGCTCACCTCCGTTCTTTTCCTCGCTGCCTTTGTCTTTGTCTCTGTCTCTGCCCGTCCTTGCGACAAGCCTCACCACAAGCATCACAAGAACAATAGCAACACTGAAGTTAAGGTAAACAAGGAAACCAGCAACAAGGAAACCTATAACACCAACGTTCATAATGTTGACAACAGTCAAAACAATGCCAAGACCATTACTCAAATCGACGAGGGTGATAAAAATCAATCCAATGGTCTCAACCTTAACCTTTTGGGTAAAACTTCTAACACCAAAAGTACCACCCAAAATGCTACTATCAATTAAATTTAAAGAGTATCTTGTAATTCCTCTTCCAGCGTATTTTTATGTACATCACACAATTATAAAAAAAAATAAACATTCCATATTTTTTTGTGCCAAAAAAAAAAAAAAAACTTTTTTATTTCGATTTCGTGGCACGATGATCGGGAAGGTTTCCAAGGTGAAGGGGCCGTTTAAATAATATTTTTATTTTCTTTTACAAAAAAAAAAAAAAAATGGAACTCTTTTCAATAATTTGGCAGTTTCTGCTACTATGGGTTTTACTTTACGTGATTGTCTTTTTATTACAAATCGTCACCACACGAAAAAAACAAGTTCCCTCGAAACGAAAGCAGGGTAATGCAGCTTTACTACCTACTTTCTCGATTCTCGTGGATGAACCTCTCGAAAGAGACCAATGGTCCATCAAATTATTTCAAGTCAAATATACCACACAACGTTTAAATAAATTATTCAGCAACATGACAGCATATGCTCCTCGTTTCTGGAGAGTTTGGTTCACAATAGGTGTCATGGCTGCTGCTGTTCTCATGGTCGTGGGCATGGGCGTGATCTTGTTTGCTGGCATCAAAATCATGGCAAGTCTAGGTCAACTCATCACACCTTCTTCCTCTGCTCATCAGAAACGTGAATTAGCTCAAGACGATCAAGTATTTTTACCCATGGTAAGCAGAAACAACATAATAATATAAAAATCATGCCCTTAATTTTCCATATGTACATATTTAGATACCCGGTGTTACTTTACCAATGTCACATATCGGCTACTATTTATTAGCATTAATCATCTGTGGCCTATTTCACGAGGGTGGACATGCCATTGCATCCTACAGTCAAGGCGTACCTATTCAAAGTTCGGGTATGTTTGTCATGTATTTATACCCTGGTGCATTTGTCAATATTCCAGATCAACAATTACAAAACTTGGATGCATTGAAACAATTAAAAATCATGTGTGCAGGTGTATGGCATAATCTTGTTTTATACGCTTATACCTCCATTTCTTTAGCTGGTGGGCTCAAATTACTCCTCTTAATTCTCGGTTGGCAATCATTGGAAGGGCATGGTGGTGTTAGTGTGGTACATATTCGTGCTAATTCCCCTTTGGCCCCTCATCTTCCCGCTTCCACCATCATTTATCAACTGGATGATTTCCCTTTAACCAACAATATTCAGGATTGGAACACACATTTATTTTATGAGGATGGTAAACATGTTTCAACGCAAGGCTTTTGTACAGCGAAACCCGTCGAGGATTATGGTGATGATTGTTGTGATATTGATGATGAATACCCATTTGGTAAATCTACAAACGCCTCTATTTCTTGTTTCAATACCTTCCCATCCAAACAACATGTAAGCATCCTGTTATAGTCCTTCAGTGTATATATATATAAATATCCTAATCTTTACATATCAGAATGAAAAGGTATGTTTGCCAACATTGGAAGTATTGTCATCCACCCATCCGGATCGCTGTTATAAACCGACAGATTGTCCCGGAACAGACATGAATTGTGTGACACCGTACACACCTTCAGCGGCTGGACAAGTGGTACGAATCTATGCTCGATTTCCTAGCTGGTTGGATGGACACGAAAAAGTCTTTATATTTGAAGGCGAATTAGTCGATATCTGGGAGAGTGGTAAACGAATAATATTTTTTCATGGACGCGTATTTATTTATTAATGATGTCTATTAATAGTTAAAGTTAGTATATTAATTCCTCGGTTTAGAATATTACCATCTGCGTTGCCACATATTTTAGAATTACTGCTAAGGTAAACAAAACATACACAAACAGATGGGGCCACGTATTTATCACTTTTTAAAATAATAGATATATTTCTTCATTTACATTGGCCTTGGCCATGTTAAATATCTTGCCTGCCTTCAAGTTAGATGGGGAGTTTGCACTTGAACAATTCCTAATCTTGATATTACAATCAAAAGAACCTGCTAGTCAAATCACCACACGCACTGTAGAGACACAACGATTTACACGTAAAGTTCATGATATTGTTGTCAAAGTAACCTCGGTTGTGGTAGGCTTTGTGATTATCGGTAGTATCTTGGTTGGCTTGGTATTTTCATCTACAGCGAATTAAAAAAGTAACACCAGCTTTCCCAAACCAGTCACCAACTGCAAATAAGGATGTTCCATGTGTAATGTCTATCGAGGTGCTATTTATATTTTTTTTTTTTACTTTCCTCTGCCCCCCTTTTTTTTTATATTTATTTCAAGCTTTCTTTTGTACTTCTTTCTCTTTCTTTGTGCCCCAATAGAACGACAAACAATAAAAAAAAAGGCCCACCATGATGAACTTATTTCGGCTCAGTGCAGACATGATGCATTTGGCATCCATCTTGATTTTACTAGCAAAGATTAAACAAAGCCGTTCTTGCGTTGGTCCGTTTTTTTTTTTTTATTTATTTTATTGTTACTTCTTTCATTGTCTAACACCTTGTATTAGGCATCTCACTCAAGACGCAAATTTTATTCTGTATTGTATTTTTGACGCGATATATCGATGTTGTATATAAATTTCACTCTGTATATAATACAGCCATGAAGATATTCTTTCTCGCTTCGTCTGTTTACGTCTTGTATTTAATGAAGGTCAAATTCAAGGCAACCTACGATCCAAACCTTGATACCTTCCGAAACGAATATTTACTGGTATTTGCTGCTGTCTTATCAGTTTTACTTTGTTACGAATACACCGTGATCGAGGTAAACTATTTATTATCACGAAAATTAAATAAAAGGGGGTGGATGTTAAATAATAAAAATAGGTACTTTGGTCCTTCTCTATTTGGTTAGAATCAGTAGCCATTTTACCACAATTATTCATGTTACAACGTACAGGAGAAGCAGAGACGATCACCACTCATTATATTTTCGCACTAGGTGCCTATCGTACACTTTACTTGTTTAACTGGGTTTACAGATATTATTACGAAGAGAAATATACCGTGGATTGGATTGCTTCTTTAGCAGGCTTATTACAAACTGCCTTGTATAGTGATTTCTTTTATATTTATTACGTCAAGTATGTGGTGATAAGCAAGGGTTTATTACGTATTTAACTTTGGTACTAACCTGTTTCATTTTTTTTTTTTTTTTTTTTTTTTTAATAGGGTTGTGAAGGGTCAAAAGTTCGAATTACCAAAGTAAGTGAATAAATAAAACAGAGAGAGAAAGAGAGAGAGAGCGAGAGTATGTGTCTGTGTGTATGTGCATAAAACTAACTTTTTATAATAGGAATGCTTAAAAGGTGCTTTTTTTATACACCCCCCAAAAAAGTTGTATTTAAACTGAACTTGAAATTATAATAAAAAAAAACTGAAATTCTTCTTTCTGCATCTTTTCCTATTTCTTTCTCATACAATTAACATCAAATGTTGCAAGATACTCACCCTTTTACAAAAGTCGAAAACAAGGATTATACTGAATTAATCGAAGAGTTAAACCAAATGGTTATCAAGGATGACCCGGAAGACCTACTGCAGTATTGTGCTACCTTCTTTTTAAATAAACTACAGCATGAACGCGCAGAGACTCGTCATTATGATGAACATCCACTCGGTATGTCTATAATATCAGTGATATAATATCAGTGATATAATATATGTGTATATATAACTCATCCTATATTAGGTAACGGTGGGAACGGTGGGTTTGGTTATTCCGTGGATACCAGTGGTATGAACTCGGTGGAAGAAGAAGAGGAGGAAGAACGAGACACGGTGGATGAAATGCCTTCCATATCTGGTCCTCCACCCAGTAGTCGGGGAAGACGTACATCAGTCAGTGCAGAGTCTTTACAGCCCTCTCGACCCAGTCAAGAACATATCAAAGTCTATATTCCCAAAAACCTGGAACAAAGTCTCCACATTCGTGCCGCCATTGAGAATAATTTCTTGTTCAAGAATCTCGATGAAGAGCAATATACCGATGTCGTAAACGCCATGGTGGAAAAACAAGTACCCGTCAATACACATGTCATTGAGCAAGGCGGCGTGGGTGACTACTTTTATATTGTCGAATCCGGTCAATTGGATTGCTTCATCGATGGCGTCAAGGTCACTTCATACGGCCCAGGTGGGAGTTTTGGCGAATTAGCCTTAATGTACAATGCGCCACGTGCAGCCACTCTCATCGCCGTCACAGACTGTGTTTTATATGCTCTTGATCGTGTTACCTTTCGCTCCATTTTAATGGAAAATACCGCTCGTAAAAGACGCATGTACGAACAATTCTTAGAAGAGGTGCCAATCTTTAAATCTTTGGAAGTCCATGAACGTCACAAAATTGCCGATGCACTTGAGCCTTTAAAATTCAGTGATAATGAAGTCATTCTTCGTCAAGGTGATATTGGTGATAACTTTTATTTGGTTGAAAGCGGCGAAGCCGTCTGTTACAAGCAGTTGCCCGATGGCACTCAGAAGAAAGTCATGGTTGTCAAAAAAGGCGGCTACTTTGGAGGTAAGTTTCTCTCTTCCTAACAACATCAACACTTGCTGTGTATGTTTTTTTACTCATGTTTTATTTTCTATTGTCAATTTGTAGAACTGGCCTTGCTCAATGATGAACCACGTGCCGCTACTGTGGTTGCCCATGGAAGACTTAAATGTGCCACACTGGGAAGAAAAGCATTCATTCGACTTTTAGGTCCTGTCATGGATATTCTGAAACGCAATTCTGAAAATTATCATGCTGTGCTTTTACAAGCTAATCCCGCATAAAAAATTGTACAATAAATCATTAATTATTCCTGAGTAACATTATCGAAAGTTATATATTTTGCTGTTGGTTATGAGACATCTAATTTATGCGCCCCTAATATGTCAGCTTTGTTTACGTATTCAGATAATCAATATAACATTAAAGAGTTTTGGGCATTTTTTTTTTTCACTTCCATACTAAGCAAAAAAGGCATCTCAGTGCTCAATGTTTTAAGAAAATGTAGAAGCAACTTTTCAAATTTCCACAATTTGTGGTTTTACAGTGCATCTATTTTACAATGAACAATTTTCGTTAAAACGGACATTTTCAGAACTTAAAAGTCGGATTTTTAGACTGGTGATTTTCATATTTTTTGACAGAGAAATCTAATTTATCGCGGGAAAATGTTTAACCGGGATATATCCGTTGGATTTTTATGAATTTTTGCACTGTAAAACACCTCCCGGACATCTTTGGGTCTCCCCACTGTAAATGGCCAATTTTGTTTTGCCATCTGTAAAAAATTTTGTGTGAAAAAAAAAAAAATTCCGGCTCTATTAGTTTGTGGAAAACTCTCTAATAAAGAATGTAATAGAGCCGGATTTTGGATACCTGTTGAATTAATCGAGGAGATAGAGTTTTTATTTTTTTTTGAAAAATCGGAGCCAAAAATTGTTCATTGTAAAATAGATGCACTGTAAAAACCCGTAACCTGATTTTTCTGTGAACAAAATTACAGGTTTTACTCTTGGCAATTAAATTAGTTATAAAGAACTACCCTTTCGTCAAAAATAACATCCAACCCATGTTTAGAAAGAAAATGCATATATATATATATATATATTCAATCACAGATACTGTTTTATGAAGCCAATGTTGTAAGGCTGTCGAGGTCCAGCATCTTCCTTTAGACAAACATTTACTTTGTCGTGATTTATAAAAAATTGAACTTCCAAAGGGTGTTTATGTACTAAAATAAATTTGATTGGGAACCTCCCCCAAGTATGCTTTATATTTTTATCAGTTCAGCTTGAACTAAACAGTTTTTACATTGGGACTACTTTATATGAGTGTGGTCATCTTCCCTCCACAGTGATAGTCTTTTTAACCGCAATCTACACAGGATCTACTTTCACATATTGCACGTCATGTCTATGTGGAAACAAACAAGTTTCGATATCTGGCATACGTCTTCAATGCCAAAAACATATAATCAATTACACTCACACTCCTATATTCATTTCACAATCTTCCACGCAGTTTCATTATTCCCATATTCAACCTTTTTGGGATGAGGCAAAAGTCAACATCTGGTACTCTTTTGTTAGGCTGGAAATTATTGGAAACAAACAAGTACAC